>NW_004949151.1:1576678-1628287 GCF_000317375.1 Microtus ochrogaster | reverse complement strand
GAGAGAGAGAGAGGGAGAGAGTCAGGCATGGGTTGCAAAGTTGAGCAGCTATAATTGTTATACGATTTTCTCGAACAGAGGACAACTCAGGTGTACTCTGAGATGAGGATACAAGTCAAACCATGTGAAAGATGGAGAAGGGGCACTACTGTGTGGGTGGGAACAAAATGCACTCAGGAGAATGCAAAGGGCAAAGGACTCAGAGGAACATAGGAACCAAGGGGATTTGGCTTCACTGTACCCGACTGGGTGAATGAACAAGTGGTGGCACATAAGCATGGTTGGTGAGCTGGGGCCATTTCAGATGCCAAGCAACTAGTTACTGACCAGTTAGCAACTAGTCACTGAAGGGTGAGAAATTTATTGGAGAAGGCAGTCTGAAATCTAGTTTGATTCATACCCATATAAGAGGTCACAGATGTGCAGCTGTGACAGTGATATGCCCAGACCTTTAGGGTGAAAGCCTGGACTCTGTCTGTCTTGATAAACTAAGCTTTGTCACCCATCCCTAGTATCCTAGTTAAAAAGATAAGTAACAGTGAAAAGCAGATAAAAGAGTTTTGATGTCACCACTGTAGGGAGGGGAAGAGATAAAGAGGGACAGTAATTCCAAATTCTTTTGGGGAATACTAACCTTTGGTCTAAATAGAGAAATAGCAGAGGCAAAAGGTTTTACGGTCATAGTGGAGGAACTGGGTAAAGAGGTAAGAGGTGCACATAATTAAATAACCATAGGCAAGGTACAATCCTGTCCATCGTCATAATTCTGCAACATGGGCAGAAGTCCTTATGCCAAGGGCACACATTGATTCTCAGAATACTTCTTTGGTGCCTGAGGAAGCCTTGTTTTCATGGATCATCATCCTCATCTGTGAGGTTGCCTGCCCATTCTGTTGTTCTTTACATACGAGGTGACTATAGGTTAGGATAAGAACTCTGGGCCTCTAGCCAAAGACAAGAAGTCAGAGAGAGACACACAGGATAAAGGCACAGGGGCCAGACTTTCATCCCATCCTTAGTACCCTGGGAGCCATAGTGATCAGGAAATGCTTTTTATTAAAAGCAGCTGTTAGGTGACTGGTGCCACTGGTGTGGGGATGAGACATACAGTGGACAGCAAGGAGGTAGAACTTCCCCGATATGGTGCTAGCCTCTAAGTGAGAGAGAAGCATAGACTGAGCAGCCAGGTAGATGTTGACCTCTGGAGGGAGGTGGTGAGGTTGATTTGGATACAAAAAGAATGGAACCATCCTCACTGCAGCCACAACTGCTTACAAAGGCAGCTTCCTGCCCCACCCCATGCCTCCCTGAAACCACGGGGAATTTCAAAACAACTGAATTAATGAGGAAATAGAACACTTGTAAGTCCCTTCACTAGGCAATAGGAGGCAAGTATGAACTACTAAACTGAACATATTCTCCTGTGAAGTGGTGCTGACTGGCAGGCATCTCCAACTTCTTATTTGTATGAAGGCATTTCTAATATCCAGTGGGAAAGGATGGGAGCCCCATCCTCCCTCCTTTTTACTCTGAGATGGCATCTCTACACCATCTTCTTTGTTATTTGGAATTCAGGCTCATTCTGCGTTCCCAGCAGGTTGCTCTTGAACGTTCTGTTCTCCCTGTTCTGCTGCAGTGAGATTCAGCTATATAATGGGTTCCACTGTCCCAGAATTGTACACGTCGCCCTGACTATTCACCAGGGTATCATTGGGAACCGGAACTCCTTATATTTCAAGACCAGATGGCTCCAACACTCTGCCTTTCCTCGTCTAATGAAGAACATCGTGGGCACCACTTCATGACAAGACCAAAATTTTATTAGTTCCATATTGTTTTTGCCAGCTTTGTATTAGAAATGTCTGAGCCAGATTTATAATAAGAAAGGTTAATTTTGATTTCTGACTCTACAGATTTCAGTCTAAGATTAGGCAACCATATTTCTTCAGACTTTTGTAAAGGTCATGTCATGCTAGGAGCATATGAAAGAACACACTTCTGATATGAGCCCTGGGGTCAGGAGAGGAGACTGCTCTTTGGAGGTCATGTTCCTAATGACTTTAGTCCCCCATTGGACCTCACCTACAATGGTTCTACCATCACCATCTCCCAGGCCACCCTTCTGCAGGCCAAGCCTTTGAACTCAGGACTTTCTGGGACATTGAAAACTCAGAGTGTATATCTAAGGAGACGAATGAAAAATTTCCTTTCACCTTGTGTTTGGAAAGTTATCCAGCATGAAAGACAAGTTAATGATTATTCATGCTTTTGTTGATAATTTGAACTGTAAATTCGGGGTAGAGATTACAACTCTGGTTACCTAAAGTTTCGAAGCTACATTTAGTGTGTAATGTTTTTCTCCTTCGAGAAACTGACTCAACTATGCATTCTGCCTAAATTCTGAAGTCTTTTGTCATCACAGAAATATTACTTCATATTGCCATTCTAAAGGAATGCCAGTTTTAATGCCAGGAAAAATAAAGATAACTAGATCAAATAAATATTAGTCACTGAAAACAAATTATAAAGTTAGGTCCAAAATATAATAATAAATTAGAATAGTTTAATACAGCATGATTTATGTCATTAGACCCCATATGACTGAAGAATTTGACATATTTAATTTGCTTTTACTACCCATGTATGTAAAGTGTCTTTTTAAGTACTGAATGATATTTAAGCCAAAAATTTTGTTCCATATATGTTACAGATTACTTTTTCTTACACATATCCTACAGTTCATTAATTTTCTTTCTTACCTGTGTATACAACACCTTTTATGTTTGTTTGTTTGTATTGTTTTTCAAGATAAGCTTCTTTGTGTAGTCTTCGCTGTCCTGGAACTGGCTCTGTAGACCTAGCTGGCGTCAAACTCAGAGATGCACTGGCTTCTGCTTTTCTGAGCACCAGGATTAAAGGTGTGAGCCACCACTGCTTGGCCATCGAACACTTCCTAATCCAATCAACAGAAGGTTTTATTTCACTCACTATAGTTTTTACTTCTAATATTTATATCTACTGCCTTTTTAATCAGTTTTCATTGCTTTTGTCATATAAATGGGATCGTTTCTTTTATTTAATTTGACATTAATATAGTTTTAGACTGTGCTTTACATGTGGAAATGTAATAACTATATTTGAAAACACACATTGAGACTATTATTTCAAAATAATAATAAACATTAAATGTGTCTACTGGATTAGTGATTTCCTTACCACTGCATACTTACATTAATTAAACACACATATGTAATTACACTCTAAATATTGGGGATACAAAGCTGAACAGAGCTTATCCAGCTAAAGAAAATGCCAGTGTTCATGCACACAATCTGATAAACACTATTCTAGAATTATGGCAAGGAGTTCTGGGAGAACAGGTGATAATAATTATAGCGGTAGTTTATAGATATTTACTTAGTGCCAGGCACTGTGCTAAAAGATTTAATTTTAGTAATAATACTGAGACACAGCCAATACTGAGAGACACATGGTAGCATTCTCAGCTCATAAATGAGAAACCAGGGTCCATCTGTCAAACAGGAGTTGTACCCCTAGTGAGGGATAGAACTGGCTTTTCCATGCATGTGTCTCTTGCTCTAAACCTTTTTATATTTTTAGGAGACAAGGGAGTTCAGGGAGGAGGTGCTCTGGTCTAGGATGCACAGACATCAGCCCCTAAGGGATGCTCAGTGAAGAGCACCTGGGGGACCTGGAGACAAAGAACAGTTTACTGGAATAGAGAATCAGGAAATACTGAGGCAAAATGGGTAAGAGATGAAAGTGAGAAAACTTTTATCTCTGATGCTGAACAGAGAGTGAACATTACTTGATATAGGAGTGTTGATGGTATATTTGAGGCTAGGCATAAAGTATATTAGATGCATATTTGAACAAAGAAAGTAGAAAGTTACAACATTGACCTCGTCTGATTTCTTTGCTACTGTTTGCCTCATGGGAATTTTCAGGTACCGTTGGGTTCTTGTCAAGCACACAGGCTGTTTGCCATCCTGATAGTATTTGCCCTGTAAACATGTGTGGCCCAACTGCACTGTCCTTGCCTCATTGCAAAACATCTGTTTTTCTTTATTACTGAGCTCCACCTCAAACGTTCCAGAGGAAGCATTTTATGATTTGAAGTAGTTGGCCGACGTTTTAAGAAAAGTGAAGTCCACCCACAAACAGCGCATGTTCTATGGACTATTTAAAGATTTAGGCAATCAGATTATGAATATGACCATAGTGATGAAAATACATCTGTAATGTCATTTGCAGCACTGCCAGTAATCTGTGGAGTTTTATCATCTATTCCCATATTAATGTTTCAGTATCAAACAGGTAGAGACGTTACATAATGCAGCTTGTACAGTCTGCTGTATCTGTGGAATCTTAGTTATTTTTCTTTTCTCCAGTGCTAGGGATTGAACCATGGCCTTGTGAAAGCTAGGAGAATGCTCTTCCAATCAGAAAAATAAAGTCAACCATCTTTGCTGCATTTTTCTAGTTTGCATGACAAATGATATCTGAGGTATTTTCCCCTTGTACGTGCAAAATGATGACTCTATTTTCCCAGTGTGCTAATGTCTTTGCTAAGTCATAAAGCATTGTCATTTATGGTGGCCCTTTATGGACATAGTTTTCCCTGTCAGGTACATGTTCTCATTGATTTGGCAGAGGCTCCCTGAACACTCTGCTTCATCGGAAATCCTCACGCGTGTCAGATCTTGCTCAGGTTTTGTTGACTTGTGTTCTCAGATTGTGCTCTCTATCAGCCCTGTCTTTGGCTCCAGTGTGTGGTAATCACTAAATTCTTGTATTTATTTCCATTTTGCTAGTTAGCCTAGGTTGTTAGTGCAAATTTATATGTCCTGGTTTTTCTAAGTCTTTGCCAATTACTTTGGAACATTGAACACTTAACTGTGCTTGCTCTGGGGTACGAGCAATGAAACAGTAATTAACTCCAGATAGCTGTCGCCTCTCCTTAAAAGCTAGAAAATGGGATTATACCTCAATAAACAGGTTTAAAGCAACATAATGACAACTCCTTTGATAACAAGTTTTACTCATCATTAACATACAATTTGTTTTTTTCAAACATTATTTAAGCTCTACAGAAATGAAAACACGCCAAATTATCATTTGTCTGACTTAACAGTGGTAACGGATGGGCTCATGCTTGGGATAACACTGCTCTGGAAGTTATATGAATCACAAAATGTCTGTCTTGATCAAGTTTGAATAATTTGATTTGCTTATGCTGTAGTTACGAAGTGAATTGAATTTTCTTTTCTAATTATACATTTTATCTTTAAAATCCACTTATGGCTATTGAAGAAAAGACAGAATACATCTTGAGAAATGTCTGAAAATTAGTCCCTTTCATCCTTTTCAACATTTTGGTCATTCTCCTGGGAAGAAAAATGAGAGGGGAGCTGGGATTATTCTCAAAGTATTTTGATAGCTAAAGTGAATTTCAGATACTCAGAAACAATCAACATTTGCTGAATGTCTACTGCCATCTAGGTCAGGATGCTAAGGACACCTGACAGGGCAGGCACGAAAGGACAGAATTACCTAATATTTGGGAGACATGTATGCTCCTGTATGTTGTATGTACATGTATAGTGGGGCACATATGGATTGCATTTTATGATATTTTCCTATTCATTATGTTTACATAACTGTTTGATGTGGGTCAAGTACCTTAGACATATGAAATGCAAAGACTATAGTAGAAAGGGTTTGTGTGTGCATGTATGTGTGCCTGTGCATGTGTGTGTGGTGTGTATGGTATGTGTGTGGTGTGTGATCATGTGTGTGATGTGTGGGTATATGTGGTGTGTGAGTTCGCGTGAATATGTATGTATGTGTAAATATGTGTGAATGTGTGTGTGTGTGTGTCTGGTATGTGTGTGGTGTGTGTGAGTATATGGTGTGTGTGGTGTGTCTGAGTGTGTGTGTGTGGTGTGTGTGTGTATGTGTGTGGTGTGTGTGGTGTATGTGGTGTGTGAGTGTGTGGTATGTGGTATGTGTGGTGTGTGTGTGTGTGTGTGTGTGTGTGTGTGTGTGAGTGTGTGTTTCCTCCAGATGCTTGTTTAGGGCACATACTGAAAAGCAGACCAAGTGCTTAAAGTAGAAACCTCTGAAAGTGACACGGGGAGAGACTGTCTGGCTCTGTACCCACAGAAACAGCAACCCTTTGAAATGTCAATGGATTACAAATTTTAGTATGTGATTTTTTTTAAAAAAAAAGGTTTAAAAAGAGGCTATGAAACCATATTTTTACCATCTAGATTCATAAACAGATATTTCCATGTGTATGTGCATGTGTATAGGACTGTGTACAGGTGTGTGTGTGTGTGTGTGTGTATGAATGTGGGTGTGTGCGCAAGCAGGTAGGTATGGGGCCCAGAGGTCAACAATAGATGTCTTCTTAAATTGTTCTTCACTTCTTTTTACAAGACTCATTGAATCTGGACCTCAGTAATTCTGCTGCACCAATTGGCCAAAAGCCCCCAGGGCCTACCTGGACTCTGCCTTCCCAGGACTGGTGTGAATGCATGCTACTATACCTGGCATTTATGTGGGAAGTAGAGATCAAACTTTAGATCTCTGTGCTTGCTCTAAAAACACTTTGCTAACTGAGCCATTTCCCTAGCTCCTAAACCAGATATTTCATGAAGTATTTTGTTGAACAACCTTCTTAAAAGTTTCATATTTGGGTAAAATCCATCAGTGTCATTTCCTTTGCCTCATCGTTTTCTCCTTTACAATCAGAGTCTCTGGGCAATGGGACCTGTGCGACCGGAGAGGAAGCAGTGCCTTGTATCAGACTCCATATCCTTCTGCGTAGCTTTCTGCCAGGCTCTCCTATGTGGCAATAGGTGGCTTGGAACTCACTCACTATGTAGACGAAGCTGGCCTCAAACTCCTAAAGATCTTTTTGCCTTTGTTTTCCAAATGCTGAGGTTAAAGCCATATGGAAATATTTTTAAATTTATTTGTCCAAAACCTAAGATATTTATTTATACTTTTTTATTGGAAGATAACAAGTAACAAGTTTCTTGAATACCTCTATTCCTTTGTTTCTTTTTTAGAGATTCCCAGTTTCCCCCAGAAATCTGAATGTGGTTGACAAAGCACCATGCCTCTTCTGTCATACTATGAGGCAGAATGAAAGGTATCACACCATGAGCATTTCTAGTGAACATCTCAATCTCAGCACATAAGCTCTAGGCCACATGCCCAACCACTCTTCCCTCTGGCTGCTTGGTTTTCCTTCAACCCCTTCAGCATCAATTGTTGGGTCTACCACTCTTCCAGGTACTCTGATGCAAACCTTGGAACAAATTCTATATTATTTGCTCTTCTTCATCTTGGTTTACCCTCTAAGCATTTTTCTCTACTCTACTATTTTGCCCATGGTTCCTTTTCATCGTATACGATATTCTCTGCTCACTTATAAGGTCTATTATCTGTTGTCTGCTGTCTCAAAATAAGAATGTAGGATTTTAAAAGACACAAAGGTAAAGAGTCTAAAGTAATTTTTCAAGGAAAATATTTATGAATAAATGATGATGAAAGCTATGGAAAAATTCTTAGAAATCCTGAATTTGGTAAACTTGTTTAGACGAAAGTATCTTATATCAATATCAAAGGACTCCTTGCCGATAATCCAGTCTAGACTAGTTCCTATTTTATTCTGATTTATCTTTTCAAGTAAGAGTGGTTTCCAGAGACACCATGTCAGTGAAATAAATTGTAAAGACTAGAAAAATACTCACAGGTTTGATTTTTATCTTCTAGACTGAGTCTTGGATGTGAAGTACCTGGAAAACTGGAACATGTGGGAAAGACAATCACTATGTTCTTAAGATAGGTATCAGTGAGTGATGTCTCCTGTAATGTTTCTCATTCAATATGACGATTTTATTTAGAGATTTTAGTTCTGCGAATACCCTCAGAAACTATGGATAATTAAATTCTTTCTATTTAGATTTAGATAACATAACTATAGAAATTAGTATTAGATATTTTTGAATTTATGCCTTCTACAAGTAGACAATTTTACCAGTTTTCTTTAAAATTTTTCTTAAAACACAGGGGAAAGTGTGAAGAAAAGTTGTAAGATATTTATTTTTCTTTTCAGAATATTAAGGCAACAGTCTTAATGTACACATTTTTGTAGATAATTTGGGGGGACTTAAAAGTTGATTTTTTTTATGTGACCAGTTAACCACATTTTTATTTTAAAGAACACTGGTTTTGATTTAGTGTGCTTGGTTATAATAATCTGAATTTCAGGTTCCTACTTTTAAGTAGTATCAATTCCTTATTTTGTGTTTACTTAGTAAGACCAACGTTTCTATTTATATGATATACCATTTCTCATTGAAATAATAGAGATGGTTCAGATTTTAAAACAACTTAATATCTTTTAAACATTTAATTTCTAATTCTCTATGCTATTGCAAACCACACAAATACCATACAACCCAGAACTAGAGGCAACTTGAAGTTTTCCTACTCTAAAACCAAGATATTTGCTAGAATGCAACAAGAGGTATGAGTTGATCTACCAATGACTGTATGTCTCTCAGAGCTGAACTCAGTGGTAAAGTCCATCTGTGCAGATTTGACTCTATATACAATACAGTTTGTCTTATGACTTCCCTTCTTATTTCAATTCAATTTTATTATTAATATTATTCTTGGATTATAAGTTCTGCAATATTGGACACGTTTTCTTTTGATATTTAAGAAGGAAAAATACACTTAAAATTATCTTTACAAATATTTATTCTTACTTTGCTCCTTTTTATAAAATAGTCTTTATGTATGCCAACTTCTTTCTTCATATATTAAAACCAAAGTCTCAAGAATTAGAGATATCTAATATTTTGTTGTTAATTTCCCACTAATGCATCTTACATTAAATTCCTTTCTTTAAACGTTATGTTGGAATATTTGACCTATATTTTTGATAATGGCTGCAAAATTCCAAGACAGAGGAGGCTTAACCTATAGTTAACTGCTCTGATTGTTTTTCACCTGAAGCAGTTGATTGCTGTGGCTCTCACTTTCTGCTCTTGTTTGTACAGTGAGAGTTATCTTTGAATATAAAAAAATACTTCCTACAAGGATGTAATTTGTATCTAAGGGCTTTCACATTTAAGATGCCAGTAGTGGAACACATCAATGATAATCAAGATAGGTAAATTTGGAAGACTTATCCAAATATAAATATAGGAAAAGAAACCTTCAGACTGATTAGGAGAGAGGTAAGGGACCAACAGAGAAAAGAAAGAAGGAAGGGATGATCTGGATAGGACAGTGCCTTCTATATCCTGAAGTATGATAGAGAGAAGAAAAACATACAAAATGACCAACATATTCTGTTGCTCATGTGATCAATGGTAAAACTAGCCTCCCTGAAGAGCCAGAGGAACCAATCCCATCACCTCAGGAGCAATGCTTTTGTAGAAGCCCCACAGTACTGGATAGGAGAGAGAGGACTTACCTGGAATTAAGTCCACTCTCGTTTTAGAACTGAGTGTGTGCTTCCTCCACAGACATATCTTCAGCAAAAAACTTCTTTCAACCAGAATGTGTCTTGTAGAGGGAGCAGTGGATGATAAATGACCTGAGGAAATATAGGAATTGTTAATCCTAAACAGGGAAGCAAACATAACTTAATACCCAGTAGGCAAGAGTTAGGGAGGCCATGATATCAGCCCCCCCAACCCACTCTCCTGGCTTGTCTCTCTACAAAGGTTCTAGAACCTATTAAAGCAGTGTCACCATTTGAAAACCAAACATTCAAATAAAAACCAGAAGTACATTGCAAGTTTAAACCATGAGAGTCATGTGAATAGTGTAATGTCCTTCTTGTCTTCCTAGAATTTTGCATTTTCAGTCCTTAAAACAGTAGTTGGAGATTAGGGAGTGTTGACTGTTCCTTAAATTAGGTCAATAAATACTTTAGTGGTGGCATATATAGGTGTATATATATGATGTTTATTGCTATAATTTGGATATAAAGTGTTCCATGGCCCATATGGTAATGCTTTCACTTGACAATGTCAGGAGGAGTTGTGAGATGTGGGATAGGGGTCTTCAAATCCTGCGGAACATGCCCTTGGAGGGGTATAAAGCTGTCTGATAATTTTAAAATGCACAGATGTCCCCCAGTGTATAATAATATGACACTTCACTCTAATTTACAACATGAGGTTGAATAATTATCTTGATTTGCTGCCTATAGGATATGATGGGAAAAATATATTTTTGTAATACATATTTATGGAATAATGCATGTTCACTTTTGTCTTAGAGACTTTTTAAGATAACATTATATAAAATATTGAAAATAGAAGCTTGATATTCTACATATCTGTGACTAGATTATTATCAAAGCTTTCATTTGCATTTGCATTATAAAAAATAAACTTATTTCTAACACATGCATAAGAATTATATATATTTTACCTCAGAAAATTCTATACTTTTTACCTCATGCATATTTATTCTCATTTTATGGGCTGAAATGTGTGTAATCTTTTATGTGTTAGATAAATGTAAATTCAAATGAAAACCAATAATATATTCCATGAACCTGTATAATTGTATATATTTCTTAAAAATACATTTAAATAAAAATTTAAAACTGAAGCATTTATTTAAAATATTTCCCCTAAAACAACATACACTTATGTGTTATAGGAGGGCCATTTGTTTGTTCCAGTAGCTCAGCCCCAAAATAATCACAGAGAAACTGTATTATTTGCAATACTGTTTGGCCAATAGCGTAAGTGTATTTCTGGCTAACTCATATCTTAAATTAACCCATCTCCATTAATCTGTGTATTGTCATTTGGCTGTGGCTTACTGGGTTCTGTCTGGTATCTGTCTCTGGTGGGGTTACATGGCTTCTCTCTGACTCTGCCTTCTTACTCCCAGCATTCAGGTTAGTTTTGCCTACCTAACTCTGTTCTACTCTGCTCTGCTATAGGATCAAAGCAGTTTCTTTATTAACCAATGGTATTCACAGCATACAGAGGGGAATACCAGATCACCTCTACTTGTCTGTTTAAATAAATGAAAGGTTTTAACTTTAACATAGTAAAATTACCTATAACAAAACAGGTATCAAGCAAGAAGTACAGTTACAATATTTATATCTACTTTATCTTTTACCTTATTTAAGAAAATCTATAACTATATATTCTTCACCTCCATCAAAGACTCCAGAAGGATATAATATTAAAGTATGACTTTAAAGGTACAATACATAATGTTTTAATTTAATATTATATATTTAGTAGTTTAATTCTTGTTAATTAGTGAAAAAATCTTTGCTTGTAGATAGATGATATCAAATATGTACTTTAAAAAATATACATCTATAGATATATAAAAACCATAAAAACTATTCATTTATCAATGAATTTCTCATAATCAGCTATCATTTCTTTTAAAATAAGTTACTTTAAAATGAAAAAAATTATGATTATCTTCCATAGAAAATATTTCTGGTTTTAGACTATCAATCATCTTTGTAATGTATAGCTTTATTTTTATTGTTCCCTCCTTTGGACAGGAACATAAATGACCTTATGGGGAAATAAAAGATTGAGTCTGGGTGTCTGGGTCACTGTGTTAGGGTTAGCTACTGCTAGAGGCTGGATAGGAGCTCCAGGGCAGATTTAGGCCCTACGAGCAGCTTCTGAGGGATGAACTAACCCATCAAATGCATGAGCCATAAAATGTGGCTCTGTAGAACACAGTGTTCCTGATGACAGCAGTAAATCTGTTTCAAATAAAATGAACTGTTTGCTTAAACTTTCCTGTGTTCTACCAGACCTTTGATGCGGCAAACCAACCCAATATAGAAATTAGAGAGCCCTTAGGCTGCAGGACAGATACACTCAAAGTACAGATTGTTGTGTCAAAATTGCATTTAGTCACATATGACACAATGCTTTTGTGAAGTATTTGGCATGCTGCTTTTGAGAACTTTCTATTTGGAGAGAATTGCTCCTTCTATTATTGTTCCATCATAATTTACCAATTATATTCTTTCAACATAGCATACAACTTTCCTGAAAAGATGCTTATATCTTCATCCCTGTGGTAAATCTATGCTCTTTTAATTTAATTTCTTTCAATAAAATTATACAAGGAAAAATATGCTTAGAATCCCAAGAAAGTAAGCCTAGAGATTTTTCTTTTATTTTTACATCAGCGCTTTTTTGTGCTATCTTCTCTCCAGTGAAGATTGCTTCAAATAAAGCTGTCTGATAGAGAGACACGGTTGCTAGGGAGCCAGGCACGATGGCGTATGTTGCCAGGGAGGAAAGAGAGGTATATCCCTGATTATAGAAAAAAACTATTTTTCATTCTCCTTGAAAGCAAATCTTCTTTATATACAGATGACAAGTTCACTAACTCTCTGGGAGTAAAGTTTCAGAGAGAAATATGGAATTTTAATATGTTTCCCTGGGGTGAAGTAAACCTAACAATGTTTCCTCAGATTGAGGGAGTGGGGTTTATGACCACCTATATCTTATTCTGTGGTGGGAAATCTTTCCAAAAGAGCAATCTAGGCAAATTTCTGGCTAGTGAACCCGGACATGCTCTCTAAGAGCTTGGCTTTGTCACCAGGGTGGGGTAAGTATAATCTCTTGCAAATATTCTTTCTACCTTCTCATTTAGTTGTGCCAGTAAATAAACGCTTATCACAGCTCTGTATGAGCTAGATATTTTACTAGGGATTTTTTAAAATGCATTTTCTTATTTAACCTCATAACCTGTTGCAAGATTTTATCATTTCAATAAACACAAGGAACAATTGCAGTCAGTGGAGACAGTAAGATTGGAATGTCAATCAGTGTCACTACCTTCTCTCTGCTTACACATCTCCAGTAATTTCATTGGTACTGAAGAGTCAGTTAAATCCACAGACACCCCAGTTTCATATAAAGAAGAATATAAGTGTTTTTTTTCTTTTTAACAATTATTTTTGGGGAAAAATACTAAATGCTAAAGTTCAATGAAATAATATTAGAGATTTTTCTGGTTCTTGAAAACCAAAATGTGTTAAACAGCATTTAGGGTTAGTTTTAGAAAACTTGCTGCCTTGTTGTTGGTCTACCATTGGAGTGTGAGCAGCTTCAACAATATGGCTTAGTTGAAAAGAACTTGCCCACAAGATACCAAGTATGAATGATTTCCAAACATGCACAAGACAGTGGTTAAAAAGAACTCTTTGCAATGCAGTGAAAATATAGCCAGATTATAAAAGAAAAGCATTTTCAGTAGAACTGCCCATAAATATCTCAAATTGGCAAACAGACAACCCTGCGGGTCATTTATTTAGATATATTCAACCTCTTCTGCCTTAGAAGTCTTTAGAGGAATCCCAAGAATGATAGCGTCTGTCTCTTCTAAGATAAAGGAGTTCTCCTTGCTGAAATACTCACATAGCTGAGTTTAAACAAGAGTGCACAGAATTGACCTGTACCTGTAAAGGAAAGGTTAAGTATGTTTTATTTCACATAGAAAGAAGGTACTAGCCATGCTGAAGAAGTCCCTGGAAGCCTATTGACCCGAGAAACCACGTTTTGTAAGCTAGAATACTTTTTAGAAGATAAAAGTGGATTTTTGCTTGAGACAGGGTCTTGTTCAGTAGTTAGGTTGACCTGGAACTCACAGTGCAGTCCTGGTTGGCCTTGAACCAAGGGCATGCTATTACTTCTGCCTTCCAAGTCTGGTATTGCTGGCATGAGCCAGCATGCCTGCCTTCAAGGTGGATTCATCATAAGAAAGGGAAAATAAGATCTATTACCCACCTGAGTGGAGCCCAGTGAGACACTCATCATGCGTGCTTTTCAAACATCTTAACTAGATAATTTTATGGTATTTTATGGCAGCCGGTCAGTGGAACAAAGGTTATTTAATGCTCATGAATAAGACTATTGTACCTTGAGAACGTTTTCCAGTCTATTTTCATACTGCCTTTTATAAATCCAATGTAGTATGATCTCAGAAGCTAGCTAGGATCAGGTCTGCTGAGTACTTGAGTGTTTCCTTAAAAAAGAAAGCCAAGATTTGATCCATTCCTTGGGGACAATTTTGGGTGATCACTGTAAGAGACAGAACATTTGATTGGCTAAACTGGGAAGGTCTACCAAATGCCACCCTACTTTAATTGTGATTGCTTAGCAACATGGTGTTTGGGGATTACTGCCTTAATGGCTACCCATGAATTTGATGCTGCCAACTTCTTATCTCAAAGGAGGGTGTGGTCAAGGCTTTAACTGACTCCTACTTCAGGGTGGTGACACTACAGCATCAACCCCTGCAGTAGAACTGAACCTTGAACAGGGCCAGAGATAAGAGATTTATTTGAAAGACAAAACGCCTTTCTTAAACTCACAGTTGCTTGTAAAACATGGCAGTGAAGTACAGTGGCTTGTGCTTGAAGCACAGAAAGAACAAGGGAGTAGGCATTCTTTCATATGCTTTGTGCCTTTTATGTCAACTTTCCAGGAAAAACATTATCAGAAATTGTTGTAGGACGCCTTGTGTATGCAACTTGTTCAGGAAAATAGTAACATGAAAGTCACTATTAAGATTGTATTGCTTGGCATGTGAGATGGCTCAGAGTGAGTCGTAACAGCACTTGCTGCCAAGGATGACGGTCTCAACTTGGTCTCCAAGACCCACATGGTGCAAGAAAAGAATCGGCTCTCTTAAGTTGTCCTCTCAGGACTCACATGTGTGCCTTGCTATAATAAACACACAAACAGATAAATAATACCTGCTTTCTGCAGAGCAGGAAGGACACACTCAATTTGGTCCCAAGATCGCTATGAAGTCCGTATTTAGTTCTGAAATTGCACATGTGACTGGTATTAGCTGTGCTGAAAAAACTTAGTACAAAAAAGAACATTTACTGGCCACAGCATAGCTACTGAAACAGAATCCATAAAAACAAAACCTGACCTTGACTGTCACATCTGACTGTATTACCTACGCTATGCATGGTTTATCACAGCATGACCCAATATACCTGTACATGCATAAACTATTAACCACCAGAAATAAAAACACTGTTTCACAAACATTTCAAGTGAATCTGCTTTGTGGACACACACGGACGATTATTGCTCCATTTGTCTTTTCTCTTTTAATAGGAAGTAGCTGCAATGGTTCAACATTCCTTGATGAGAATAAGTGAAGGTCTGTTTGCCTTGCATGACATTAAATTAAATCTGTCTAAGAGATAAACAACTTAAACTTTAATGGCTCACATTCAAGAGAGCTTCTGTGCTAATATTTAAATAATACATCTATCTTTCAAAGTCTGATTTAATGTTTTTGACTGTCTTTAGTTTTAGGCTGTTGCAGAAGACTGTAGTGTAGTCAGTCTTCAGGACCTGTGAGGTGGCTCAGTGTGTAAACATGCTTGAAGTCTGATGGGCCCTAAGATCCACATAAGGAAGGAGAGGACCAGCCCTGGAAACATTGTCCTCCTCAAGATCTCCTGAGTAATTTGGAAGCGTGGGAACCATGGGAGAGGGTAGAAGGGGAAGGCAGGGGAGGGGAAGGGAATGGAGAAAAATATATAGCTCAATAAAACAATTTTCAAAAAGTTGTCCTCTGACCTTGGAATACATGTAACCCACCCTACCCCAAAATACATAAGTAAATAAATAATAATATTTTAAATCAATCCTTCTTTTTACCAGGACAGTAAAAGTATTTTTAAATTCCTCTTTACCTGAAAGAACAACAATATAAAAATGTTACTGAGATGCTTCTCTTGAAAAGATCACAGAGATGTTCCGCAAGGCGGAGATGCCCCGTAGTAGCCTTCCTGTAGCTCTGGTGGAACTACAGTATCTGTCACATGTGTGTCTCAGAACAGCTCTGCTCTCTGCCATTCCACCTGCTGGAGTGACTCATGTCCACGTGAAGGAAGGCCAGGCAATCTCTGGCAGAAGTTATGTGAACACAGGGTTCACCTTCATTTCATATGTCAAATGAACTGAAGGGTAACTAGAATGTATTTTCTTTTTTCAAAAATTATCCTATCTTTTGGCATATATTTTTATTCTATCACCTTTTGGAAAGAGTTTATATAATATACATATTACGCATATATAGTATATAAAGTTTATAGGTATTATCCGTCATTTTATCATTTCTGTTATATATACATGTTATAGAGAAAAAGGGCTCAGCATGGGATGGGCATGTGCTGCCTGAGGAATGGACTTGGAGCCTTGGAACATTCCCCACAACCTTGTATGGAAGAGAGAACCAGTTTCTACAAGTCCTCCTACATCTCAAGTGGAATCTTGTTATATACACAATAAATACATACAATTTTAAAATCAGAAAAGTCTAGCAGGGTGTGGTGGTACATGCCTTTAATCCCAGCACTCAGGAGGCAGAGGCAGGCCCTGTGAGCTTGAGACCAGCTTGGTCTACAAAGTGAGTTGCTTGATAGCCAGAACTGCCACACAGAGAAACTCTGCTTCAAAAAAACCACATAAGTAAATAAATAATAAAATGGTAAAGTTATATAAACATGTGTATATATTTATAAATTTACGTCTCATAAACCAACCTCAGCCCATGAGATAAGATAGTATAAGAAAAAAAATTTGGAATCTCACAACTAATCCTCCATTTTCTTGAGTAAGATTCTAAATTTTTAGAAACTTCAGTTTCATTTGTAAAGTGGAGCCAGTCACATCTGCCTTTTGGGTTGTTATAAAGATAAAATCAATATGCCACGTAAGCATCTTGACAGAATGTAGAGAAGAGCCACTTTCTCTGCTTTCCATTGTTGACTACATTAGCTAACCCTTCTAATCAGACCAAGAGAAATGCTAAGACTCTACATCCCAGATTGTGTAGGACAGTCAGATGGAATAAGATTTATCTACCAGAGATAATGGTAATATTATTTCTTTTGTTTCACAAAAGCAACTCAGGTATTCTTTAAAAGTCCATCAAAACCACTGGGGAGTTTGATAAATTATTATCATGAATGGAGCTAAAGTCTTGTTTCAAATTTTTTTTTTTTTTTTTTTGTGTGTGTGTGTGTGTGTGTGTGTGTGTGTGTGTGTGTTTTGAGACAGGGTTTCTCTCTGTAGCTTTGGAGCCTGTACTGGAACTCACGCTGTAGACCAGGTTGGCCTTGAGCTCACAGAGATCCGCCTGCCTCTGCCTCCCAAGTGCTGGGATTAAAGGCGTGTGCCACCACCACTCAGTCTTGTTTCAAAATTTAAAAAATGGTTTATTTTACTTTATCTTATGTATGAACACCTGCATGCATATATGTGCCTCTCATGTGTATCCAGTCTCCTCAGATGCCAGAAGATGTCCAGTCCCCTGTAACTGGAGTTGCAGACATTGGGAGCTGTCATGTAGGTGTTGGGAACTGAACCCCTGCAAAAGCTGGAAGTGACCTTAACTTTACATACATCTCTCTAGTCCCCCCTTTCAAGATTTTGGTATGGTCTAAATATTCTTTTTGCCATATAAATACTGATCTCAAAATTATATGAAAATGATTTCAAGGTGAGTTTTAATATAATACAAATTTCAGCCAGACCAGTTCACATCTATCTTACTAAGGTTTCCATGGAGAGCAGACACCACAGCATCTCTAGGTGATACTCACCATAATTCTTTCCTTCCTTCTGCTTACACACCACTGGTTGCACCAAGAGGTGGAGTCTAATCACCTGAACTGACCTAGGTTATGAGCGTCACCAATACGATGCTGGCAAAGTGGTCCAGGTTATGAGAAGTTTCATAGCTCTTCTGCTGATAATTTGGGGTATTTACTTTAAAAGTACATTTACTGTGAGAAATCCAAGCTCAGAGAGAAGTCACATGTGGGGACTTATTTGACAGTTTCAACTGAGCCCAGTTGGTGCAATTATTAACTGCCACCCCCAGGAGAAGAGCCATTTGGGTAAGCAGACCAGTTAGGGCTTCACGTGTTTCTAGCTTCAGATGCTAGCACATCAGAAACCCTAAGTTAGAACCAGCCACCCCACAGAGCTGCAGGAAATGGATGTGTTAAGCCCCCAAGTTCTTAGCTAAATTTATTATGGATAACAGAATGGTATTTCAAATTAATTACAGAGTGACTTTAGAAAAACATCTTCACACAGAGATTGGTATCTACTATATTAAACTCCCAAACATTAAGCAATTTGTGCTATCCTGGTCCCCAAATCCTGCTATAATTTCAGTTCTATCAGGCTTTAGAAAACCATGAGTGTGAGGTGTGAGATTTGGGGGAGAATATTGAAATATAGCATTTTAGAGCTCTAAGCTTCACATGCAAGCCTCCATTCATTTAAATATTGATTACGTACATATGCAGAGCAATGTGCCAGGTGCTGTGGGGGATAAAGCCTGAGTCAGAATGCTGTGCTGATATTAGCATTTTGGAAGCCCCTTCTTTTCCCTCTTGAGTATAATAAGACACAATGTTCAGATTTCATGCCTGCTTTTCCTTTGACTTTCTCCTCGGTTTTCTTTCTTTTGTTTCTCTTTCTCTCTCTTTTTCTTTTGTGACCATTTTTTTTCATGATTTTAGTTTCACTGTTTAAAAATGAATGAGAAAATAATCAAAAGAAAAATAGTGTCACACAAAATAAAACCACAACCTTAGGACAGGTAATGTGAGGTCTGGAATTCTGGTGATTTAAAAAAGTGTTTTTTGATCAAAGTTTTTTTTTCATCTTGTAAATATTTGCTTTCCCTTTGAAAATTCTGTCCAAATCTAGTATAAATGACAAACGGATCATAGAATTTTTATCCATCCTAAATGTTAGAGATGTAATACATTAACTTCTAACTATTCTTTAAGAACTGTCAGTTGGACTCGAGAGAGGACCTAGAGGTGGAAATCATTCAGTGTTTATGCAAAGGACCTGAGCTCAGTTCCCAGTACCCACACCAGCAGCTCCTAGTACCTTTAGCTCCAGCTGCAGAGGGAGCTTCCTCCTTTGTACTCCATAGCATATGCATAAACATGCACTTCCCTTACTCTTTTCCCCCCACACAAAACACTTGATTAAAGTAAATCCCTAACAAAAAAATTGTAACTATTATTATAATTAATTAAATGAATTCATTCATAGCCTAACCGAAGTTCCACCCTACCTCCCCAAATCCACTCCTCCTCTATTTCCGTTCAGAAAGTGGCAGGCCTCCCATGGGTGTCAACAAAACATTACATATCAAGTTGAGGTACAGCTAAGCTCTTCCCCTTATATTAAGGCTGGACAAGGCAACTTGAGGGACTGGTTTGGGGGTTTAGAGGAGGGGAAGTAAGAATTCTGACTTGAAAGCAAGAGTTTTGAAGGGGGAAGTTAACTCTACCACTCCACCACTGACTGTAGCAACTATTATCTTTTGCCCCAAGGTAATCAGGAAAACATTGCAA
Organism: Microtus ochrogaster; assembly: GCF_000317375.1. NCBI lineage: Eukaryota > Metazoa > Chordata > Mammalia > Rodentia > Cricetidae > Microtus > Microtus ochrogaster. The sequence continues at coordinate 1,608,807 of NW_004949151.1, read as the reverse complement.
GTCTGAATTCATTATCAATACGTCAGTGCATGCCAATATCAATACTCAAAAGCCTTTGTCTTTTAAAGTTTTCCTGTAAAGAAAAGTTCAACACAGTTTTACTTAGATCCCACAGTTTACTTTTAGAACATTTTTTAAATTATTACCCTTATTTATTCCTTTTTATTGTTTTTATTGAGTTATACATTTTTCTCCACTCTCCTCCGTTTCTCCCCTTCTACCATTTAAAACATGTTCTCAAAATTTAAAATAATCTTAAAACACAGTGCTAACTTGATCCCCATTTTAAGCACCTGAATGCATGCTATTATTAAGACCTTTGTCATTCATTTCTTGTCTTTCCAGCACTGCTCAAGCATTGTCTCAGGTGTTGTTCGGACCTTTCCTTCTTCCCCAGAAATAAATCTTGTTGCTCAAGCTTGGAGTGAAAGGGTACTTTAATCTATGTTAATTTGTTATTTCAAACCTTTTACTTCAATTTTGAAATGAAACCCAATGTATTTCACCTTAATATTTCAAGTTCCTTCCACCATTTTAAGTTTTCTACTTTGGGGTCTTCGCAGATGCACTCTTGGGGGTTGGGGAGAGACACTTGCCTTCAGAATTTTACTCACATATTTATCTGGATTTTACCAGGCCCTGGAATATTTGCAAAAGCTAAGATTTGAGCAAAAGTCTCTAAATCCTCAATGATGTTGAGACACATTTATGAAATTTGCCTGGCTATAAGTCTCTTGAGTAAGTCCCACCCCAAAGCTACAGACTAAGGGTCTATACACTCAGATCTCTGGTGTCCCCACTGTTGTCACTGATGAACAGCAGTGCCTTGACACCCGACGTGAAATCCTTCATCCTGTGCACTTAATAGTGAGCTGAGAGCCTCAACAGTAAGTGCTAGAATAGAGACATGTTTTTTAATTAAAAAACACTGCAAAAATAAAATATGCCCTTATAATAATATGCCTCATTATATTGAGGCAAAATAGAAATAACAGTATTTTCCTGGCTGGAATATTTGTTTTGCTCTTTCACGGACTTGCTGCACCCATTGCTATAGCTCTTGACAGACCTTGATTCTCTGATGGCCATTTGCTAGTGTGCATTTAGCAACTCGAATACATTGTCTGAATTTGCTTTAGAGTTTAGTTGTTATTCTTGGTATATGCATAGCAAGTTGTTCATTTTCCTATAGAAAATTTTTTGAGAGGAAAATTTCTGATGCTTAGGATAAAAATAAAAATGAAAATGAATTATTTTAAAAAATTCAGAGATGATTTTTTTTCTTTGTTTCTTCCAAGTACCAAGGAAACCATGTCCAAGACCATTTTCCACCAGATTTATAGAGAAAGGTCCCTTGGTCTACATAAATGATATGAATTTGAGCCATAAAGCTGTTCAAGTGATGCTTTATTATTACAGATTCTCAGAGAGAATTTATCACATTTGTCCTTAATATCAAGACATGTTTCCTTGTAGCTCTGTGGGTGTGGGAGGCAGGAGGGACAGCTACTTCGAATTCACTTCCACCCAGGATCCCCAGGCTAAGAAGCATTTATTGTAACTTAATTTGAGCCAACTCTGTGCTTTGCTTCTAATCCATGTGGTTTCAAGAGGCAGCACCAATGAAAACCCAATGCCTTGGTTCAGAAGGACATTTCTGTGACAAGAATGAAATCCCAACACCTTGGTTCACAAGGATGTTTACATGACAAGAATGAAACCCCAAGGCCTTGGTTCATAAGGATGTTTCCATGACAAGAGCAGCACTAGTCTTCAGCTCTTTATCATCTTCTCCATGCTTGATTTCTGATGGGCAGCATTTTAGCACTTTGTCTTATCAATATGTTCATAACATTACAGTTATATACTTAACTTAGTATTTTTAGTTTTCAGAAGGATTATCAGTCCTTCCAGTTTCTTAGCCATCACAGCCAAAACAGAAATCCCTTCAATAGTATCTACTCTAACAGGACAACACTTAATCTTTTGTAGACTTCAAATTTATTATTTTGCTTTTAATAATTTGGGGGTTGCATAGTATTTTATCTGTCTCTTTCACCACTCTAGTTGAATTATAAACTGCCCAGCTGTGACCTATTGGCAGCAGAGAAGTGGAATTGTGTTGTTTGTTTTTAGAATATGTTGCTGATTTAGTAAATGGATTGCAATGTCTTAGTTCACAGGCTCTTTGGCTTTTATCTGTCAGTATAACACCACCAACCCACAGGTGGTAAGACACACCCTTTGTGTCATTTCCTCATCCACATATTAATTTCTTTCTATTGCCGTGACAAATCACTACGACCAAGGCAATTTATAAAAGAAAGTGTTTAATTTGGCTTATGTTTCCAGAGTTCATGATGACCAAGCAAAGGCATGGCAGCAGGAACAGCTAAGAGCTCACATCTTGATCCACAAGCAGGAGGCAGAGAGCATATTGGGAATGGTACCAGTCTTCTGAAATCTCAAAGCTTGTCCCCAGTGACATACCTCCTCTAACAAGGACACACCTCCTAATCCTTCCAAAAGAGTTCCACCAACTGGGGACCAAATATTTGAACATATGAACCTACAGGGGGTATTCTTATTTAAGCAACTGCAACCAGGACTGATCTATATACTTGTAGGTGGCATTTGTTACTCAGGTCTTGTACTCATGGGATAGAGATTGGAAGTATGACTCCCTGGGAATATGTGTGAGGTAGTAGTGATGAAGCTGCCTAGCGTTCTCTTAATAGCTAGTTTAGGTGTGTTACAACACGGATTTCATCCCACTAAATGAGTCCCTAAAACAATTTTTTAAAGTATACTAGTTGATTTCTTTTGTAGTAAAGTGTGACTTTTATTTGTTTCTCTAGGGATATAGTAGACATGCCCTGTGACATTTCCAGAAACATCAGCTGGCTTGCTGCATAGAAGTATGAAATGGCTACCATGGCAGCTCAGAGACCAAACTCACAGAAGAGTCAAAACCTAGGTCTCTAAGAATGCTGACACATGGCACTCTCTTGGATTGTTTGCCTCTCAAAATTTGCCTAAAAATCAAATAAGCTAGGAGTGTGTTTAAAGCACTGTTACGAGGTTTCTATTATTCATGTGTGGTCATTATCCCAACGAATCCAGTGAGCAGACAATGAATTCCAGATATTTGACAGTTTGAAAGTTTGCATATGAACATCTAGAATCAAATAAATATGATTTAATGCATCTCATTAAAAATTTTGTCAGTTCTTAAGGAGGTGCGATTGGATGAAAAAGAAGATAAATTAACCATATAACAAGCTTTATGTAATTAAATAAAATGCATAGTCAATTTTAGAGTTCCAAAAGTATGTTTGAGTGCCATTATTCTATAATTTCTTATTCTTTAATGTCTCTAGACTAAATTCTTTCCTGTATTATTATTGATATTTCTGTAAAATAGGTGAAGTTCCAAAGCAGGCGTTGCTAATCTTGGTTGTTCTAATTAGACGCAATTAGCATTTCTGAAACCATGGGGCATTTGTACAAACACAAATACTTCTATGCCATGATTATATACTTACAAAAATAAAACAAATTCAAAAAAGCCATTATCCATGGTGTTGACTTTTTACTTATTAATTTTACAACTTCATACTTTATACCATGATTGCATTCATCCCTCAGTACTCTCTCTTATCCTTTCTCCCTGCTCTTAGTGTCCTTCTCCTTCCCAAATAGTGTTCCTCCCCCTCATGCTCGGTGTCCCTCTTTCTCTGATGTATGTATGTATGTATGTATGTATGTATGTATGTACGTACGTATGTATGTACATATGTATGTTTGTATGTTGTATAGGTGGCCACATCTACTGTGTTAATGTGCATATTGGCTGTATAACATCCAGGAAAAAAATTCACTTAATTTCTGCACATCCTTTGGCTCCCATAGTCTTTCCACTCTGTCTTTCATGGTGCTCTGTCAGACATGGAAGAGTGACAGACATAGTCCACGTAGGGCAATGCATCCAATGATTGCTTACTCCCAGCACTTTGACTAATCATGGGTTTTTGTTTTGATCTTCACCAATTGCCAAAAGAGACTTCTCTCATCAAAGCTGAGAGATGCATTATTATGTTTATAAGCTTAAATATTTAGAAATCAGTTAAATTATATGTTCATACAAAATTATCAGATTCCCTGACAGCACCTGTGACTTCACTAGCCACATGCTTTTATCCATGTCTACAGTACCAGGCATGTATCCCCTATCTTGGAACAGGCCTCAAATTGAAACATAGAGTGGTTGGTTGCCCCAGAACATTAATGCCACTATTGCATCTCTTGACAGCAGTTCAGTATTATAGCATAGGGGGTCACAGCTGAGTGTGATCCTTGAAGACTCTTCTACACCACAGGCCATTATCATCTTCCAGGACTATGAGTGGTAGTCAGCAGAGAGGCTGTATCTAGCCCATTCAGATTCCATTTCTCTGTGTCCTGCACAAAGTATGTGATGTCATCAGCAATAAGGCCTATTGTTTGGTGGGCATCCAAGAACAGTAGCAATAGCCTGTTTTGTTTTTGGAGACTCTGAGGGCTATATGGTCAGAACTTAAGCACTGAGATTTTAGTTTGAAACCTTGTGCCTTCTATAATTAGTGATACTTATTCACACACTGAGTAAATCTGTTTGTTTAGTCATTTTTAGTTAGCTTATAAAGCAGTAGGTTCATATGTGATAGTTCACTCTCAGCCATCATTTCCACACTTCCCTGCCCAATCCCCTTGTTAATGTTGCCACCCATATTGCTCCCTGACACTTTCCTATTAACCTGTTTTATTATCCTCTCACATCCTCTTCTCCCACCCCAACCCCTTTATGGCTCTTTTCTTGCTTCCTTGCATCTGCAGACACTCCTTCCAATTTAAATACAGAGATCGGAATGTTCAAATCTAGGATCTGTATGCAAGTCAGAACATATAGTATTTGTCCTTCTGAGCTTGGGTTACTTCATTCAATATAATATTTTTAGTTCTATTTCCATGAAAATTTCATAATTTTATTTACCTTTAGTATGGTATAGAATTTCATTGTTTAAATGTAGCACATTTTTCTTATCCATTCATCAGCTGAGGGCTATCTAGGCTCATTTTTTTCCTCAGGTATTGTGACTAGAGAAGAAGTGAGCATAGATGCACAGGTATCTCTGTTGGAGGGTACAGAGCCCTTTGGGTGAATGATGAAAAACAGGATTCTTGGGTCATATGACAGTTCTATTTCTGGTTCCTTGACAAACGTCCACACTGATTCCATAGTGGCTCTACCTGCTTACATTCCTATCAGTAGCGTATAAAAGCTCCCCTTCCCCACATCCTTGCCAGTATTTGCCATTTGTTTTATGATAATGTCTATTCTTACTGGAATAGAATGGCATCCCAAAGCAGTTTTGATTTGCCTTTCCTTAATGATAAAGATGTTGTCCATTTTAAAGAATATTTATTAGCCATTTTAGTTATATGTTTGAGTACTCTTAATTGTGTAGTCCAATTTTTGGTTGGGCTATTTGTTTTCTTGCTGTTTAGGTTTATGTGTTCTTTTAATGTCTAGATATTAAATTTCCATCAGAGGTATGACCAAAAAATGTTTCCTTCCATTCTAAGGCCTTCTCTTCACTTGATTGAATCCTTTAATGCACACCAGCTTTTAAAATATCACCAGGGCCCCTTTATTAACTGTTGACCTCATTTCCATGCCCAGGAAATCCTTAGCACCATTTCTTGAAGACATTGTCTTTTTATCAACTAATTTTTGGTGTCTATGTCAAAAATGGGTTGGCTGTAATTGCATGAGCTAGGTCTTTTGTTTTATAGATCTGCAGTTTTCTTTTCTTTTCTTTTTTACCAATACTATGTTGTTTTTATTAGTAATACTCTGTTATTTTAAGTTGTACACAGTTATGCCTATATGTCTAGCAGTGTTCTTTTAGCACAGAATTGCTTTGGCTGTCTGGAGTCTGTACTTCCATGTGGATTGAGACTTTGTTCCACTCTCTGAAGAATAACACAGAGAGCTTGATGCGACTGCATCGCACCACGTTCATTTCCACAATCATTGTTTTCCCAGTTGGTTCGGGTGGGCGTCTTCCATCTTCTCATTTCTCCTTCAAGTTTCTCCCTTAACGCTCATTTTTTTATAAAGTTGATGTATTGATCAAAGACATTTCTGTACAGTTGATCAACTTCATGATAATATGAAAAGATATATGAAGATTTAACCGAATCTTCCAGGACCAAATAGTTACCATATAATCTAATTATTCCAGTGCTTAAAACTTCTTTGCCTTTCAAGATATTCTGTAAGATGGTGGACCTCTGCCATCTTGTCATCAAACAGACTTTTAAAAAGACAACAAAGAACAAGAAAAGATAACCCAAACACCTAAAGACTTTAATTTACAGCAACTTTATCATACACATACACACACACTGGGGAGAGGGGCATGTAATTGAAAATTGTTATTTTAACACTTAGGAGGCTGAGGCAGAAAGGTCATGAGTTTGTCATGAGTTTGTCAATGACAAATAAATAAAAATTCCTAAATAATATCAGATTGAATAGCAATGATTAAATCACCAGATAGCATGAGCAGACCATTTTTTCCAATAAGTTTCTAAGCACCACTTAGCAGAAAATCTGTTGTATGACTCCCTTTACAAGGACTTTCCAAAGGCCATGGGAAAATAATGCAATACACCTAAAAATATCCTGATTCATGGAGTCTTCTAGAAGAGAGAAGTAAGGAGAAGTATCTTTTATTGAACATATAGTTAGAAGAGCTTCATGCATGGATCTTATTTAATGGTCAAATATTTTGTGTTCATATTATGACCAAGCAGATAAAAGCATTCACTACAAGTGGTAGTGTTCTGGACTGTCTGAGATTTCTTCATCAAGTTAATAAACAAAAAAACAAACAAAAAATTCCAAGTTTTATAATTCGTGCATTTCACATAATCCTAATTATGTACTCATACTACACATGAGTTACACAAATATTTTATAAGGTGTTATATGTTAATCATTACAGCTGACCTTTATCCTTAAGTTGTCTGTATTGAGAGTTACCCATGAGGCACACTCTGGATGTGTCTGTGACTAAGGATGAAAGATACATGCTGAGTACAGGTGACCCCATTCTGAGGGCTGGGGTCCTAAACTCAATGAGGAGGGATAAGGAGAACTGCTTCAGACTGCCGGAGCTCTACTTCACTGCCTCCCACTCTGCTGAGATGTGAGCATGCGGCCTCACGCTCCTGCTGCACAGACCCAGGCCACTTCTGTCATCACTCCCTACCCCCTGGAATGGACTCTTCCCTGAAACCACGAGGAAAAATAAACCTCTCCAATATTCACTAATACCTTAAAGTGGATGTAAACTTAAATATTGTTATGTTAACAATATAATTCAAATTATATCCATATCATTAATATATACATACATACACTTGTACGCATACAAAACGCTGGGTCAAAAAGAAAAGAATAGAGCAATGATACTTCAATGTTACTAAAAATAGATTAACATGAACAGAAGAATATAATAAAGATAATTTTTAAATTTATTTGAAGATTTTTGTTTGGGGGAAAACTATCATCTAAAATGGAAAAAATAAAACACAAGAAATTCAAGTTTCAAAAGTCAATTATGTAAATAAATATGTTCAGAATGATAAAAGGCAAATTTAATAGATCAGGATTGGCTGGAATAAATATATGTATATACAACAAAAATTATCTTTAGCATTTAAAAGCCATCTATAAGTCAATAAAAAAATCATAAGAATATGACATTCAAATAAATGGCTTTATACTGACATAGAGTATATGATGAAGATCGAGGAAGTAAAATCAATTAATTTCCTTCCACAATTTAGGAAAAATGGGGGAAATTGAAGATGCATAGGTCTGAAGGATTTGTGAAGAAGATCATGGAAATTCAAGTTGGTTAAGGCCTTTTGGAAGTATTCTTTAATTATTTATAATGAGGCAAATTCTTACTCCCCCCCCAATACAAAGTACACTATTGTGCATATAGATAAAGACTCAAGTACTAGAATATTTATTACCAAAGAATTTCAATCAAGACCTCAGAAAGTAGTCTATGTATAAATCAATAGTAAAGTAGTTAATTGTCAGTTTGGTTAAGAAGTTCACTGCAGCCATAGTCAAAAACAACTAACAAGTCTTTGAAAGATAGTAATTAAAGAAGAAGCACTATATTTCAGGAAATGTGTGATGTGATTTTCAATTTTCAAGTTCAAAGATCATTTGTTTACATATATATCTATTTTATGTATGAATGCATACATTAAAACAATCAAAATTTACATTGGTTTCCTTTTCAGGGAGTACCTCTGAAGGAGAGAGGACCTCTGGGAAGGTCAAAGGTGCCATTTATAACATTTTCACATTAGTTTCAGTTCGGGGCTATTTCTATGAAAATATCTGCCCACACATGAGGGGTTTATACAATATTCACTCCACCTATTCCAGAAAAGCCTGACTGAGCATTAGGGATTAAGTATATGAGGTGTGTGTAAAATAGCTTTCCAGGGAGAAAACAACAGAGAATTTTAGCGATTTCATAAAATAAACATATTTGGGTTCAATGTAGACAGCAGTTTCACTCACGGTATGCTCTATTATCTGCCTGGCTGTCGATAGAATTCTCAGAGATAATGAAGGCTTGGTGTAAGATGTTAGGGCTTTTTGATATATGACAGTTTAAATAATCCTAAATAGCTTCAAAGAGGGGGAAAAATGTTTTCCCATAATGCTTCATATTCTGTCAGCTCCAAAAGTCCTCCAAAAAGGAAAAAAAAAAATGGTTCTCATTTATCAGGTAATATGTTCCCATTGAGTTAGGGATCAGAGCCTGCAGGATGCTTCTGCGTGAGTCACTGAGATTCCTCTAATGTGTCACCAGTTGATAAAAGCAGATGTTTGAGCACATGAACTAGAACCATAACTTTGTGTGTTTTCTTTTTCTTTTTTTGACACCATTAATTAATGTTGCAGAAAGTTAAGACTTCCACAGGAGAGAATTCAAACTTGAACTGGAAGTGATAATGCCCAGTGACGCCATTGGAACCTCTCACTTTGCTTTTCAAGAAAGGACTTTTGAACAGGTGCAGTGCTATTGGCTGCAGAGAGCAGTCTAGGTCACGTGCTGTTAGAGGAAGACACGCCCTTGAGCTTTAATGTTTGGGGAAAACAAGCAGGTGAGCCGAGTGCATTGCTCCATTTGCTCCAGCTATTGGCAATGGATACAACTTCACCGTGATTTTCCGTAAGGAAGCTGAACAGACTAGCCTTAGTGTGATCTAATTATGGCCGTCAGGGTGCTGGACACCTAACAATGTCCTTGGAGACAGATTTGAGAGTTGGGTAGAGACTGGACTGTAATGAACAAGTCTTGACCCAGCATCTTGTAGGAACTTAAGCATCTTTGAAAACTGCCATACGAGAGGCAACCTTGGTTTTTAAGAGAAAATTCCAAGGTGGAAGGAGGTTCACCAAAGGAAAGTCTCAACAAATTGGAGTAAAGCAAAACCTTAACCAACAGAAACAAATGTCTGGGTAATTTTGTTAAGACAGGGGCTTTAAAGGAAGTGTGTGTAACATAGTAAAATAAAAGTCATATAATAGCTATAAATTGATGATAGATGTATCTCTTGCTGAAACATCTTGTGGGTCTATGTTAAATGTCTCATAGAAGTGCATGCAAGCTGACCTGGGAATTTCTAGGACAGCTCAGATAAGAATGTCACAAACCTTAAAACCAAGAGTACTCTTATGGAATAGCCTAAGTTCTCTTCATGAAATACTAGGTTCATAGTGTGCGAACCAGAAAAAAAGGGGGAACAGGTTCTAATGGAGACTCCTGACTGCATCTGGTTCATGTCATCTCCTCCTCTACCCGCCTTGAAGAGTACTGTAGAATAGACAGTATCAGGTGGTATCTAAGACACATCAGTGGCAAAAAAATCAAACCGAAGGGAAAAAGTCTGCCCTGAAGGGTCAGTCCCGGAGGGCCACCTGGAACCCACCTACATGACAGTGTGAAAGAATGAAACAGTTTTAGATCTGAGGGATCAGACCTAAAAAAGGCCAAACAAGGGAGCATTTGCTTCAATGCTGGAAGTTCCACAATAACTTCCGGGTTCACAGCCTAGGTCTTCCCCCTTCCGCAGAATGAGGAGAACACACAGAGGGAGGACAGTGATCTAATATGCCGCTCAACAGGTGACTGCTGAAATCTGGGGACTGAATATGGTTAGAAAACGTCTCTAAAACTCGGTGAAATAAAATGTAAAACTTCACAAAATGTAAAAATAATCAAGATAAGATTAAAATATTGCATAAAGTGAGATTCATATATTCCTGCCAGAATTCTTCACCACATTAAAATGGTTCTTTACAAAGAATGGCAGTTGTCTCAATGACCAGCAACATGTCTGGGAATTATTGAGTGTTAATATTGTCAATATCCCTGGCTCATCAAGCAGAATTCTGGTTTAGAACATATTTTTCATCCCTTTTTTGAAAGTTTTTGCTTGTCATTAATAATTACAAAAAGACTTTTTAAGTTCTTGGCCCGTGAGAGGGCTCAGCAGGTAGACTTGCCTTTAGCACTGGGACTTGTTTCTACTGCATGAACTGGCTTTTTGGGACTCTAGTCTATTTGGATGGAAAGCTTCCTAGGCCTGGATGTGTGTGTGTGTGTGTGTGTGTGTGTGTGTGTGTGTGTGTGTGTGTGTGGAGGTCTTGGACTTCCCACAGGGCAGGGTTCCCTGCCCTCTCCTAAGGAGGGAGGGAGAGAGAGAAGGGTGAGTGGGGGAGCAAGAGGGGAATGGGAGGAGAGGAGGAAGTATAAAATTTTGAATGGAAAAATAAAATAATTAATTAAAAAAGACTTGCCTTTAATCCTGACCAACAGTTGGATCCCTAATATTCAAGAAAAGACAGGACACAGCAGACTCCACAATTTGTCTGCTGACTTTCACCAGCATGCCACGGCATGTGCACTTACATACTCACGATATAATGCAACAGTAACAATGATAATTATTATTATATCTGCAACTTTTCCTTGCACTTTAATTTTAATGGTGGTTTAAACTGAAGTGTTTAGCTAATTCATTAATGAATGCAGATACATTCAGCCCATTCTAGACTAGATGCCATTTTTTGGGAGGCAGAATAGTGACTATGGAATGGTCACTAGCCTGAAGACACATGTCTAGTGGTGTAACAGTACAAACTTCATCAGAATTCTTAAATAATACACAATGCTGGTGTAAAACACAGGAAAAATAAAGATGTTCCATGTTCAAGATACCTGAAAGATACCTCAACTCCATCTCTTCAGATGATCATTGTAAGTGTTTTGGTATGCTGCTATACGTAGCTGTATGCATTGGTATTGATATCTATGTATCTTCACCTATCTATCCACATCTGCCCATTAGTTTGTTCCTCGGTACACAGACACCTGTCCACATATATTTGTACACACAAGTATTTTGTTAAATAAAATTAAACAGTAAAATGTATTTCCTGATCATAATTCTTAATTAAAATAATATACTCCTTTCTGAAATATAATATTTACCTTCATGTCCTGAAATCCCAGTAATTCACTAATTTAGCTTCTCCTTTTTGGTCAGCTTATATCTGATTCACTGTGACTTAAGAACCGGGAGTTTGAAAGAGAGCATGATGTCATCCATCTCCACCCTCTTTCTGATTTTGGACAAACCAAAGGGATGTGAGCTACTTTAGTTCTCTCATGAAGGATACCAGTGGCAGTCTGGCTGGTCCTGTATGTTAGGAGTCAGCTAACCTGTGTCCTGACTGTAAAGCTTGACACCGTTCTAAAATACAGAAATTTCACAGGCTATCTTCTTAAGATGCCACTTTCTTTGTCCCAGAAAGACCACTTTAGCACACCCAGTGGTCTCCTACTGTCTCTCTTGATGGAGAACACAGCCATGGTACAGTACCATACTCAGGAATCCTAGGCATCAAGTGTTAGTCATGTCTAGTGATTATCCTCATACTTAACTTGCTAACCAAGTAACTCCAGTAACACAGCTCAGGCAGCTCTAGACCAGTGCTGGCTTTTCCTCTCTATGACTAAGAAGCCAATTCCCTCGCCCCAGATTCCAAAGGAGACACTCATCAGCTCTGCCAGGACCTTTCGCTCTATTTTAGTCCCATGACAGCAATGGGCCTGTCACTTCCCAGGGCTGGAGAGTGATGCCTTGTAAATGTTTTGCCTCTCCAAGGCTGTTTTCTCTTTAGAGAATTAGAGGGTAGGCTAGAAGGGAAAGGAGAATGCTTCTGGACTCTCTTCAAGGTCAACCACTCTTTTTCCTTAAAGGCATTCTGTGATTAAATTTTGAACTTTAGATGTAAGTAGGTTAGAGGTGGGTGGTGGGCGGATCGTTCCTGGGCAAACTCTGCTTTCTTCCCTGGACCCTTCATTGGAAGGTCTAGTGTCTCTTTAGAATGTAGAGTCATTTACAACCTATTGTTCTAGTTGTGAGGCTTCAGCCATAAGTTTAAGACACAAGAAGTCTCTCATTCAAATCCTGTTACATATATACACCAATATATATTATACATAGTTCACACACATGTATAAAGTTGATTTCACATGCATTTTTAAGCATCTTTACCACTTTCATTCATTGCTGTATCATATACATCTAGTTGTAAAACCATATATTTTTTAAAAATACAGCATTAAGATTCCCATATTATTTCATTGAATGGAGCTATTATAACTTATTTCTATATCTATCTATCTATCTATCTATCTATCTATCTATCTATCTATCTATCTATCTATCTACTTATTGTGCTGTGGGGGGGCATTGATATAGGGTTTGTCTATGCAGCACTGATTGTCCTGGGACCTTCACAATGCCGACCAGGCCGGCTTCAAACTCACAGAGATCTGTCTGCCTCTACTTCCCGAGTGCTATGATTAAAGACATGGGCCACCATGAATGGTTCCTTTTATATTTTCTATGGTTTGGATATTAAATGTACCTCAAAGTTTATGTATTGAAGGCTTGGTCCCCAGCTAACGATGCTACTGTGAGATAGTGAAAGCTATTGTTGGTGAGGGCCAACTGAAAGGAAGTTGGGTTATTGGAGAGTTGTGTGCCCTTAAGTGGGGACACTGGGAGCCCAGATACTTCTCACTGTTCCCTGCCTGTCATAGGTGAGCAGCGCTCTTCGTCATGCATTGCCAACCATGATCTTTCACATTGCTGTAGACCCAAGGCAACAGGGCCGAGCGACTAAGGACCAAAGCTTTTCTCTTTGTAAGTCTGTCTGTCATGTATTTTGTAACAGACATGGAAAGTCATCACATCTATTTAAATATTAGTTTCTTATTTTATTTAATTGCAACATTGATTATTAGAGAAATTTGAATGCTAAGAAGATAATAACAGACATTTCTATAATTTCATGAAAAAGACCAAGCTATGTTCTCTTCTATGTTTTTCATCCTTGATAGAAAAATGGGCAGGAACACAGAGTTGTATGTTGTGCATACACGGATGCAAAGTACATTTAACCCTGTTGTGCTTTGTGTCCTGGTCTGCGTTTGTGCTGTCTCCATCTTTAAACAAGCGTTTTTGAAAATCTAAGTTTCCTTTGTTATAAAATGACTTGCATTAATTATAGAAAACTTAAGAGCTATTGACTAGAGAAATGTATTAATAACTGTATTCACTAGTTTATTGTCATTGTAACAAAATATTTGATATGGGCAACTTCAGGGTAGGAAGAATTTACTTTATCTGCTTTTGAGAGGCTTCAGTGAGTCACTGAAAGCAGCTATGGGGCTCAGCCACTCACGCTATGGCCGCCCAGAAGAAGAGAAGATTATGTTTGCAGGCCTCCCCCATCTTCCAACCTTATTCCACTTAGGCTCCCAGACTATGAAAGCGGCTCCCATCATTCAGGGAGGGGAGTCGTATTGCCCCTTAGGTAATCTCTAGAAACTCCCTTACTGACACAGTCAGAGGAGTGCTTTATTAAGCTCTTCCATTCTTTGGGATCAAACGTGAAGCCACAGTGCAGGATGACTTTTGGCTAAGGCTGAAGTTACAGCAGACCTCTGTGAGGCCGAGAGGCCTGCAGCTGCAGTGATTCAGGAAGGATCCCTTCGCTGAGGAATTTAAAGTCAGTCTGAGAAATGTAGCGGTACCTGCCTCTTAATTTATTTTTTAACAAAATGAGGTTGCATTGATATCAATAGCAACATTTTGCCACCTGTACGATATCACATTTCTGAGAAGTTCTGTCTCCACTCCTGTCCTCCCGAGTTATTTACAGACAGTTTTCACAATGACATGGTTTCACTTTTTCTGTCCTCACATCTTGAGATAGCAGCTGTCTTCCATGCTGTGTTGAGATGAAATAACTTTAGAGGACCCTTTCCTCCCATGAACCTGCCAGGTGAGAGCAGCATGAGCTGCTGGCACCCAGAGCCACACCTCTAGGAGATTACCATTTCATTCTCTGTCCCTTACAGCAATTTAACTGAACCTTGAATGCTTTCCTGAAATCTGGGCTTCAGATAGACAGCCGTCCCTCCACATCCTATACTCTGAGAGTTTAGAGGTGCGTATGTGCAGCCCAGGTCCCCACAGAACCAAATGGACACCTTCCTAGAAGTGTCTCGTCTCTGTTGATCTTCAATAGAATTTTCAGGAGGAAGCGTATACTGGGAGCACCTCCTGTGCCATGTGCAGTCATTTATAACTAAAGACAATATTTTATGACATTTATTTTATTCTCCATATTTAGTATGAAATATTTCAAGTACCTAGCAGTTTTATATCTATGTTAATGAGTATATTGGACTTTTAAGCAAACACTCAGATGCTCTTGATAATCTAGAAATTAAATTGCACAGCTGAATTCTTCTTCCTCTGAATATAAACTGTACTGATTTACTTGATTCTAGGGAGGAGATATCGCTTCTGATGTAAGATCATAAAAGGCTATACTTCCACGTTAAGTGCCTTCCTTCCTTACTAGGTATAGAAGGTGTGTGTGGAAAAATATATTGAAAGAAATATATAGGAGGAAGAAATGACGCCTTTGCCATCTTCCTGAGCAAACTTTTAGCCACGTCTGTAGATGCTGTAGACTGACCAACAGCTTGGTTTAACTTTCTAGCATGCCCTGGACATGAGTTCCCTAACTCTATTGCTCCTGAGTCCCTGACTCAGAGACACTGACAAAAATAAATAAACAAAAAGTAAATAAATGTGCTTATTGTTTTAAGTTGTTTTGTTGGAACAGTTTGTACAATAGGAATATGTGATGATAATTCTGTGGTCAATATTCTGAGCTGAAAGCAACAGAAACTATTTTTTATGGAATTAAACAAAACAAAGGATTTGTGCAAAGACTATTACATGGGCTGGGGAGATGGTCTCATTTGGTAGAGTGTTTACCACACAAGTATGAGGACCTGTGTTTGGATCCCCAGAACTCACAGAAAAATCTGGGCATAGTGCTGGTTAGATGGGCTATGGTAGCTGACAGATCCCTGGACGTTCACAAATCAGCTAGCTTAGCCTACATTGGGTAGTTCTTGTCCAGTGACATTAGCAAAATGTAGATTTGCTTCAGTACCAACTCCAAGACTGTCCTCTGAGCTCTACATACATGTTGTACACACACGCTCACACACACACACACACACACACACACACACACACACACACACACACACCAGATCACTTGCAGTTGCTTTCCTCAGTCAAGAACTGTTCTCTCCATATATCCACTTCCATTTCATGATGGAACACAATGATTTTGTGGGCAAGAGAATCAATACACAAAATTTATACTCTATCATTCCACAGCTTATAAATATGTATCCATTATAAACAGCTCCCAGGGACAAGCCAGAAGTGTTGTAACAAATAAGCACAGATACTTGAGAAAATGGCACTGGCTTTGCTGCAGATCTTGTTTGCACTGTGGCTCTATTGTGATAGTGAGCAGACAGCCCCGCCCCCATATATATATCCACATTCTCCGGACTCGGAGCCACTTTCAGCACCATGAAGTCTCGGTTAGCTGAGAGCCCTCTTCTGCAGTTGCAGTTTGACCTTTTTTCGGGGGGCGGGGGTTCAGTCTTTCTACATAGCGCTGGCTGTCCAGGAACTCACTATGTAGACGAGGTTGGACTCACCCTCATAGAGGTCTGGCTTTCTCTGACTCCACCCCACAAGTGCTGGAATTAAAGGCATGTGCCACCATGCCTTACTTCTTTTATTTTTATTGTTTTTTGCTTGCCTTCCTTCCTTCCTTCCTTCCTTCCTTCCTTCCTTCCTTCCTTCCTTCCTTCCTTCCTTCCTTCCTTCCTTCTTATTTTTTTCCTTTGAAAGGACCTTTCTTTTTGGTAGCACTCTGTAGTAAATCTTAGAAATGCTCAGGTTTGTATTAGTGACTTTTCTCATTGCTGTCACAAACAGACAGAAGCAACAACAAAACCTGCATAGCTGACTGAAGGAAGGGAAGATTTATTTTAGCTCATAGATGAAGGTGCGGTCCAGTGTGTTTGGAGACAGTGGCGCTGAGAGCATCGATAGCTCTGCTATTGGATATGAGGCAAGTGTCACATGAGGTCGCAGCCAGGAACAGGGAGAGAGCTCTTGAGGCAGTTGTCACAGGAAATGGGCGGCCAGGAAGCAGGGTGGACAAAGGCTTATGCTCATCTCTTTCCTCTCCATCTCCTCTTTGCTCACTCAGCATCTCCAAGCCATGGGATGTCACCATCACGCTCAGGACAGGTCTTCCCAGCTCATTTAAACACTTTTGGAAACACCGTCACAGACCCAGAAACACCCACTGGGTGTGATTTCAGTTGAGCAGACAATAAAGAGTAGACACCTCAAGCATATTTGGCACCCAGACTCTTTGAAAAGAGACCACCGATTAGATGCCTTGTTCTAAAACTAAACCAAGCATATGCTTGCTACATTCTCTTCACAGAGAGACAGCCAGACTAGGTGAAGAGTTGTAGCTCCAATAGACATTGCTCCTTGAGAAAACTAGGGTAAATTTGTATGCCAGGCTGGGCAGAAGACAACCTGCTCACTGGATCTATTATTCTTTTGATTCTTCAATAATGACACAGAGGGGCAGTTCCAATGAAGTTAATTTATTGTTTTTGTAATGTTTCGAAATGGGATCAGAGTTATCACTTTGCCCATCTTTCCTTAAAAAAAATCCTGTTTACATCTTCCTGTTAGATATGTCCTCTATTCCTTTTTATTTTCCTTTCCCGAACATAGTCATTTGCAGCTTTATTGTCTTACTTCATATACGTTTTCCAGGCTGACAGCATTCCAAGAATAATTACCTAAGTATAACTTTGAATGCAGAACCGAAAACATTCTATATAAGTCACATGAAAAGCATTATAAATTCCAATTGTCTTAGTTCCCTCAGTGTAATTAATTACTTTTTGTGTCACCAAATATGAGGCAAGAAGTAACTTACGGGAGAGAGAATTTATTTTGGCTATTAGTTTGAGGGCATATAGTCTATGGTGTGGGGGTGGGGAGCATTCAGCAGCTGCTTGTGACAAGGCACCCATCAGGCAGCAGACTGGGCTACAACCTCTGCAGACCACAACTTGGCCCACCTGCTACAGCGCCACTGACTGGTACCAATTGGACAAAACTTTAGGATATACTTTGCTTTCAAAGCATAACAGGAAGTTATAAAAAATACCAAAGACTTGGTGTCTCAAACAACAATGTTTATTTCTCACGGTCTGGAAGCTAAAAAGCACAAGAAAAAGCACCACATACCTACAAGGTCTGTATGTGAAGAGAAAAGATTCCTCTTAAATATTTTACAAAGCATCTTATTTAATTACTTTCCCTTAAGTTTCCCCCGTCTTTCTGGGGTTTGGCTGAGGACAGAAATTAATTCCATGCCACCCAACAAATATACTCCTGACTTATTTATTAACTGCATTGTCTTTCACTCTTAATTACAAACATCATTTTATCCCATGCTCAATTTTCTGTGTTGGTCTGCTAATAGGCATACTTCCTTGTTTGCTTCTACCATTTTTCTAAATTAGTGTAGATTTTAAAAACTCTTTACACATCATATTTATTTTTATTTGGCTTTGGTCTTCATTTGGTTAGAATGAAGATATAGTTCTTGAGCAACGCTATTTTTCTAAAAAGATTGTTATTTGTTAAAACTAATCTTGAACTTTATTATAGGACATTCCTGACAAGGAATTGTAAACTGGCTTCCAATTCCTATACTAAGCAATCACTCCTGACTTTTCTACTCGTCCCCATAACTCTATCAGCAAGAGCTATTTACTATGAATTGTATTAAACTACATTTCGAGGTATAATTCTGGTTCCTGTAGATATTAGAATTTTGTCCTAGAGATTTTTGTTTTCATATCTTTCTTAGTAGACTCATTTGTAGCAAAAGTCTATGTACCCATTAGTCTATCTGTCCTGTCCCTTTTGTGGGTTATACAGTCAAACTAAACATAGAAATAAATAGCTATGTAAATAGAAAGCTCAATTTCATTGCTAGCATATATGTACATATCATAGTTGGGTATAGACTTTAGGAAAGATATTTTTCCTTTAAGAAAATATGTCTACTTCATATTTTAGAATAATTTTTAATTTTGATTCATCATTCTATTGGCTCTC
Organism: Microtus ochrogaster; assembly: GCF_000317375.1. Lineage (NCBI taxonomy): Eukaryota > Metazoa > Chordata > Mammalia > Rodentia > Cricetidae > Microtus > Microtus ochrogaster. The sequence goes on along the minus strand of NW_004949151.1, from coordinate 1,590,042 downwards.
ATCTATTGGTCTATTGCTCATTTATCTTAGAAGTGTATGCTTTGTTGTCTGACTTCCTACATATTTACATTATTACTTTATCCCATTTATCTAAAATGATTACTTTAATACAATCATATTTATTAATATTCCATTATTGTTAACATTTTGTGTTTTCAAGTACAAATTTGAATTTTTTGAGCATATTTTTGTTTGTACAGTTGTTGTCTTTGTTATTCAAACTTTAAAGAAACTTTAGATCGTTAACTTTTATTTTCACAGGGGTTCAGAGAGAATAGCAATTCCATGTGTCCAGTACATTTACACCTAAGTTTTCAAAAGTTTTCTATAATTGTATCTTGATTTTTTTTTTCTGTTAATGTTGTACATCTCTTTTAGAATTTTCATTTTGATTCCCTGGATTATGGATTATCCATTGTTGATTTGAATTTTGCATTATTCATGAGAAACTGATTTAACATTTTACTCTTATACTGAAATGCTAATTTTCTAACATTACTGCCTTCACATAACTGAAGCCTTAGCCTTGGATCTTCTCATCTGAGCATGGTCAGTGTTACATCAGTTGATGTCTTGTTATGTCATTGATTCCCATCATTAGTAGAATGTGTGTTCAGAAATTTTTATAACTGTCAGTCTTCTGTAGTCTGAATGTGTCATTTCCTTCTTTACTCCACAGAATCTCTGTTCTTCATTAGGATTATATATATTATATATATTTATCCAGTGTGTGTGTGTGCGCGCACACATATTTATCCATATGTGCATGTATGAATGCGTGTATGTTCATGTGCTTGTGTATATATATGTGCGTGCATGTATGTGTGTGTGTGTTTGTGTGTCGGAGGTTGATGTCAGGTATCATTGTGTATTGTTCTCTTTCTTATCTGGATTTTGAAACAAGGTTTCTCATTGAACCTGGAGCTTGTGATTCAAGTAGATTAGCTAGTGAGTGCCTGGGTTCTCCTGTCTCTGCCTTGCCAGTGCTGGGATGAGGTGTATGTAGCTGCTCTTGGCTTTTTATGTGAATGCTGGGGGTCTGAATAATTCAGGTTTTCACTCTGTCTATCAAGCACTTTATTAACAGAACTGTCTTCCCAGCCCATATTTACTCATTTTCAAAAAAAAATTATTTAAGCACAGTGCTTATCATTAAAGCACCTAATTAATTGTGATTAGATGTCTCTTGTAGGCTCTTAAACTCCTGCATAAACAATGTGCATAGTAAGTAGATTTTGGTGGACTGTGGTAGCAACAACTTCACTAGTCTATATTCTGCTATCATTTATACAGTAATTAAAGTAGATAATTTTTACCTCAATAACTTTTGGAATTATGTGTTTCTTCCTCATTAGGTACAGTGTGCTTAGAATTTCAGACCACTGGACTTTGGAACTCTGTATCTGTCCCACTGTACAAATACCTCTTGACTTTCAAAATCTGACCATCCTTATGCAAGACTGAATCTTTGTTCAGGAATAGAAGAAGAACTGGCAGGAGTGATGTGGGAGGGAGACAAAGAGAATGGTGAATTCTAAGAGTACTAGTGAAGACGTTTGACAGGCTTATTATTCTATGCTGTTTTCCTATGGTATGTCCTGGCTTTGGTAGTACATTGTTTGAGGTGGGGATGGGGGTCTCCAATACCAGGAAGAGACCTTGTGGGCCAGGACTGTAAGAGGATGATGTCGTTGAGCTACATAACAAGGAGGAATTGGAGAAGGAAAGGTTTTATAATAAGGCCACTTGTTGGTTTCCCAGCTGCCTGGCAGCTCAGACCCAAAATAACCACACAGAAACTATATATTATATAAATCACTCATTGGCCCATTAGCTCTAGAATCTTGTTTGCTAACTTTTACATATTAATTTAACCCATCTCCATTAATCTGTGCATCACCATGAGGTTGTGGCCTACCAGCAAGTTTCAGTGTGCCTGCCTCCAGTGGCTCCATGCCTTTTCACTAACTCCTTTCTCCCAGCATTCAGTTTAGTTTTCTCCACTTACCTCTCTATTCCCTGTGCAAGCCCAAGACAGTTTCTTTATTAACCAATGGTATTCACAGCATACAGAGGGAAATCCTACATTATCTCCCCCTTTCTGTTTAAATCAAAAGGAAAGTTTTAACTTTAACATAGTAAAATTACATATAACAAAACAGGTATCAAGTAAGAATTACAGTTACAATATTTATATCTACTTCATCTTTTACCATAACTAAGGAAAACTATAACTACAAATTCTTCAATGCCATCAAAGACCCCAGAAGGATATAATATTACCTAAGTAAACAGGAAGTGCATTATAAACAACTTCCAAAACTCTATAATTGACAGAGACACTTACCCAAAGTTCTTCTGTACCATTAGGGTACCCATCTTCAGCCTATAGGCCCATAGCATCTGGCAGACTTTCGCATGACGCAGGTACTTTCAAAGACAGTTCTGCCTATATTGGCAGTTTGTCAATCATTTTATTCTGTGTCCTGCAGAAGGTCTCACAGACTCTTTCATGAAGCAGGAACCCCAAAGGACAATCTCACCTTTAGGCAAGTTCATCAATCATTTCTCTGCAGGTCCTGCATGTCCAGTTTATCAGACAGTCCAGGTAAGAGCAGTTTCTTGCTCAAATGGCTAAACAGCTTCATAAGGACCTCTTCAATGTCCTCTTCTTCTTCCCCTTGAAGTAGCTTGATGCTGCCAGGAGCAGATGTGTCTCATTGTCATGAAAAGTCTTTAAGTTTTTAAACATTTTAAATGCCATTTTCTAAAGGTCACTGAGAGATTTGAAGAATACCTAACTGAAATATATCCCTATATATCTAGACAATTTAACTAAAATGACTACAAGCTTGACTATTATAGATGATTATCTATTAACATATATTTCTTAATTATACATTACATTTTTAAATGAGCTGCATAAACACAATACCTTAATCAAGAGCAGAAGTATACATATAACAAAATTGACCTTAAATTTGTGTGAATAAACTGAGATCCATACCAATGCAAATCTCTATAGCACATACCTCTTTAAATGTAAACAAACTTTTATAAAAAATATTTGAAAATATGTATATAGTTCTGTCCAATTTTTTCCTGTTTATTGGGTAAAGTTAGCTTTATGGTGGTTTATCTTAGCAGTACATACAATTAAATGTCTTTCTGTACTTAACTCCTTCACAATCAAAAAAATTCTAAGAAAACACAATAAATATGCGTAATCCAGATTCTATGTGTATTCTCCATCTTTACATGGCTTGTTTTTTAATCTATTACTCTTTATCTTTTAAAAAATTTTGCCTTTTTTAAAAAAAAAACAATCACCTGTTTTTATAACTGTCTATATTTTTTTCTTTTCTCTCCTAAGCCTATATACCTTTATCTAACACTGTGACCCATTTAGAGGTCTTTTCCATCTGAATTTGTCTTTATTGCACATCTGTAATTCTTTACTGTCCAGGAGTGCTTCTTAAAATGCTAAGCGCTTATTAAAAGCTTAAGCCATGCCATTACTAGGGTATATATGGTACTTCCTGCTTGTCCTGCCCAGTCCAGTATGGAGGAATCACTTGTGCCTCTAAGCTGCATACACCACCCCACTTCCAGGCACATAGCCAGTCCATGCAAGCCACAGCACACTGTTCATAAATCTCATCCAAATGCTCAGTTTCCCAAAAGAGCCAGAGTTTGTGTTAGCAGCATGGCCCACAGCCAGGAAGCTGCCATTTTGAAACTGTGAGGCTGCTACCACTAAATCTCTTAAAGGAGCTGTAGCATGTCACCTCAAGCAAAGCCCATTTGAGAAAAAATGCAGCTAAATTTTGCTTTTTTTTTAGTGTCTAGAATTTCTTTTCTAGCCCTCTAAGGTTTTCATAAATTTAGCCCACCACATTGGCATGCCAATGTGCATGCCAATTTGTTGTAATAAGGCCAAATGTTCATTTCCCACCAACCTGGCAGCTTAGGCCTGAAATAACCACACAGAAACTATATTATTTAAACCATTACTTGGTCCATTAGCTCTAGCTTCTTGTTTGCTAACTCTCACATCTTAATTTAACCCATATCCATTGATCTATGCATCACCATTACGTCGTGGACTACCAGCGAAGTTTCAGTGTGTCTGACTCCAGTGGATCCATGGCTTCTCACTAACTCCTTTTTTTTCTCTCCCAGCATTCAGTTTACTCTTCTCCACCTACCTCTATTTCCTGTACAGGCCCCAGTTTCTTTATTAACCAATGGTATTCACAGCATACAGAGGGGAATCCCACATCAGAGAGGAGACTGCCATGTCTAGGGATTCATCAGTGCATATAATTGACTGTGGAGTCTAACCTTAGCCTATTGGAGTTGAAGCAGGTGTTATGAGATGGACAGAAAACTCTCTGGCAGTAATTTGACTGGAATAAGAGAACAGTCTTGGATGGAAATACCAAGTAAGTATTCAATAAGTAGTCAACTCTATAATCACATCTAGGTCAGATAAAGAAGACAGCCTGATCTAAAAACGTCAGATTTGTAACAAGGAGGGACATCTGGCTCTGTCAGTACTGAGGAGGGAATGTAGAAAAGGCTGTACTTTGAATAGAAGGCAGAGGAGAAAGCAGGGTCTAGAACCATGTTTATGGTTGACATACTAAGGTCAAAGAGTGTGATAATTGTTGAAATAAGCTAGCATTCTGGGGCTGGATATGGATGTGCCATGATTAGTCCCATTTCAGGATTTCTCTCCAAGTTCATGTATACCCCATCCTGTCAGTGGTCACTTTGATAGAGCAGGGACAGCAATAGATTCCAAGCTACATTTTCCAAGCATGTGCTGCTCAACTTAGACTATGTGGGCTCTGATTATGTTGCAAAGGCAGTGAAAGGGGAACAGTGACTAGAAAAGTCAGTATCTGAGTCAGGGTGGAGCCGGCAGCCTGGTGGAGTGAGATGCACTTAGTCAGTATCTCAATCAGGGTGATGCACTTAGTCAGTATCTGAGTCAGGGTGGAGCCGGCATCATGGTGGAGTGAGATGCACTTAGCCCCGGAAAGCTGGAAGCTAATATCCTGGGATAGATGTTCCTTATTAACAATAGCATTTGAGGCCAGACACTTAGTTATTTGGTGTCTCGGTTCCCTATTTGTGAAAGATAGATAAGATCATTTTCCAATTATTCCACAGGGGCTTCAGGTTTGAATCAGATAACTGATACGAAACAGCTTCTGTAGACTTGATTTCTAGCTGAAACAAAACATGAGCTTTCCTTGGGAATCTCTAAGTGTGGGACAATTTTTTTGATGGACTTCCTTATGGGCATAAAGAAGGCAAACATTTTTGTGGATTTTTTGCTACCTTTGATAAAAAGTATATTTAATTCAATTTTTTCATATAACCCATTTCTAGAAAACTGCAAATATAGCTTCTAATGCATTAAAATAAAATAAAATAAAACTAAAGGCAACTGTTAAGACCACAAAGATTTTTTCTTTACAATCAATATTTTAATTAGACCATTCCTTTATTAAAATACAAAAAGAGAGAAAAATTTTATATTCACTATTAATATAATTTTCAACTCCACTATGATTACATTCGAAACAACACAGCCAGATCTACAAAGAATCAAATGTAGAACATTTTATAGTCTTTCAAACAAGTTCACATAATTAAGAAAGTGTCAAATGCAGTAGAACTATAGTCTTTCAAACAAGTTCACATAATTAAGAAAGCGTTTGTCAAATGCAGTAGAACTATCTCATTTACCCTGCTCTATTTACATGTCTTTCATGAAGAGCTATTTGGCAGTAAATCTGTTCTTTAAATAAGTGTACCAAAATTCTGCTTCAGAGTCTAAAGTTCTGCTAAAAGGAAAGAAATCCATACCAATTTTGCCTCTGAAAAGATATTATCTCTGCTCTTTTTGTTGGTCTAGAGACAAAATATTGGAGAAAATGGAATTTCACCAAAAGCAAGTTATGAATTATCTTTCAGGGAATCATATCTTACAGTTTTCTATAAACCAATAAAAATTAATGGATTAGAAAACAAAAGCTCTACTTATTTGCCTTAATGAATTCTGGACTAAAGAAACGGATAATTATTTACCAAGTGTTCAGTTTTAGGTAATTCGTTTCCATTAGGAAACCAAATAAAAGACTTTGAATGAACTGTATTTGTCCCAGGAAGCCTTACCCATGCAAAACTCAGCACAAAATGGCTTCACTTCTGACTGGCAGATATTATTAGCTAGTTTCCCTTAAGTTTGGGTTGATTTCATTAAGGACTTTAAATTGGGGGTGTGTATGTTAGGATCTGGTAGAGATTCCAGTCTAATGCTGATGGTGAAAACAGGGAAGATGATTTTCAGAATAATAACCTTCTAGCTTGTGCCTGAGTAGCAAGCACATTCCTGCTGAACCCAGGAAAGCAGCCAGGCTGTTGGGTTTAATTCCAGGCCATGCGACTTCACCATGTGACTTTAAACACATCCTTTTCTCCCTCCCTCTGTTTTCCAAACTATGGAATGAGGGACAGGCATAATACCCATCTCATAGTTGTTGGGAAGATTGTATGAATAAATATATAAAATGCTGAGAAAAGTGCCTGGCACTTGATGAGCTGGTATGACTGTAACTGACCTGGAGGAAAAGGTCATTACAACACGGCTGTCAAGTAATGAGAAAGTGAAGGTTTGGGGAAAGGATGCCCCTCTGATTGAGGGTTACCAAATGATTGGTCTTGCTTAGGACCAATCTTAGAATAATGGATGGAAGATAAGAAGGAAGGGAGAAAGGAGGAGGATTGGATGAGAGGAGGAGAAAGGGAGGAGAGAAAGAGAAATAAAAAAAAGAGGAGGACCTGGAAATAACTATCTTGTCCCTCTCTATTGGTGACATAAACAGTCTCTTTAGTACATTTGTTACTGGAAAACTTCACTCCAATGTGAGTCTCCCCTCCTGCTCCCAACCCCCACAGATCTGCAGTTCCCAAATGCCTCACTGAAAAAGTACATGAGCCAAGTCTGAAATTTTAGAATTCATGCTCCTTTAATGTTTCGCATATACATAAGTTCTGCTGGTAAAAAGCACTTCCTGCTACTTGGAATGTTAGTATCATTCCACAAGATCGAGCAGGTTTCTCCATCCTTTATAGATGTGACCCATTTCTGAGAAACAGTAAGGTTAAAGAATGTCCTTCATGATGGAGGGGGCTCAAAGAGCACTGGGTGTGCACACAACAACAGAAAGTATTCTTTTCGCCTGTAACTTGGTATTCTATGGCCTCTTCTTTCCAGGACTCTCAGTGAGACAAAAAAAGCTTTGACAAAATGAAGAGGATTTTAGCAAGAGCCTATAAGTCTCACATACATCATGATGATGCTTGGTCTTGCCTGTGAAGTACAACCAGGCAGTAGTACTCAGCAGGCTGATCAGACACCACTCAGGACATTTATGAGAAAACACTTTATATACGTGATTAATATTTAAAGTCTACTGACTTTAAGTAAAGATGTCTACCCATGGGCCCCAGAATAAAACCAAGCCTTCCTAAAACAAGGAATTCTATCTGTTGTCTTGTGAGAGCTCCCAGCTCGCTGGCCTTCCTGGTAGATTTCAGACTTTGTCCAGCCAAACTCTACAGTCACTTGAGAGAATTCCACGATATAAATGTCCATCTGTCTGTCTATCCCTCATTGGTTCTGTTTCTCAGGTAGAATCCCGACTGATATATCTACCATTAGTATTCATATTCTCAAATGTAACATGTAAATTTTACTGAACTGAGACCATTTCAAGGTAGCAGCGTTACTTCTGTACTGAAGACAGTGATTTTGTCATTTATAGTTGTTGTTTAGGCCTTTAGAGTAAGTATTGCCTGCATATGGCAGACTCACACACCCGTAGAACCAAGGTCCAGCTCAGAATCTGAAGGACAGAAGCCATCTGAGTGCTTTTTCTCAGTACATTCCTTCTCTGTTCTCACACAGTCTTCTGACTTCCAGTAGTGCAAGTTAGTGTTTGGACATATGGTCTACAGACAGACACAATTTTACTAAGCCCTGTGAGGCTTGATGTAAAGCCAGTCTTAGCTGTCAGAGGATTCACTATAATGTAGAGCAAATTATGACTCCTTCTCACCAGTGTAGTCTTGGCCATTGGAATTTCTAGTGTCTATTGTAGGTTCCACCCTGTCACAGCTAAAGAAATCCATGCCTGTGGAGAAAGTGATTCAATAGGCAGATTTATGACCCTAAATTATTTTCAAATTAATAGAAATTAATTAATTTAATAAAATAGAAGCTTATATTCCATTTCTATCTTCAAGTCACAGGTTATATAGTAAAGGTACGAAATAGTCAAGTTTTCTTATGTGGACATAAACCAGTTTTTTTTGAGAATAAAGGATTTCTCTCTGTGACAGGTGCCATAAGAAATTTTCCCTGTTGTTGACATTTGCAAGATCTATTATTGGTAGTTCTTTATCAACTTTGTGAATCTCCTGGAGGCTTCTGCAGCTGTTTCCCATATTGCACATGCAACCAAGCCACAATTCCTCACTGGCAAACTAACTTACAACAATTTCCAACTTGAGGTACATTGTGTAATTAAATATGCATCATATGATTGGCATACCTCAGTACCATTTCATAGCACACAGCACAAAGCTTTAGGAGGAGGAGGAATAACTCACAAACTCAGAGGGCTTAGCAAAATATGGATTCCTAGGGAATAGGAGCAGGAAAAGACTCCAGAATTCCAGTTGTCATTCTCATAAGCACTAGGTCCTCCAGTCAAATATTTCCCAGGAACCTGCTAGAATATGTTATTTTTTCCCACAGAATACTCAATCCTATCTCTTCTCTGGAGGCTATTTCCCACATCTAGATATCTGTTATTCTCCAAAACATTTAGGTTGTATAAAAAATTATGACATCTGATTCACTGATATGAGGACTCTAGAAATTCACTGGTATGAGGAATCTAGTCAGGAGAAAGTAGAGCTCTGACTTACATATCCTACTTTTCAGTTTGGCTGAAAACATAGATTATCATGGTCAGTGAGAGTTTTCAGCTCAGTGAAACACACACACACACACACACACACACACACACACACACGTTACACAAATCCAGGCACTGTCTTCCCTAGTAAACCACATATTTCTTAAGGGAAATGTATCCACTGTGGTTTGAATGAGAAATGTTCCTCATAGGCTCATATATTTGGACACTTGGTCCCCAGTAGGTGGTGCTGTTCAGGGAGTCATAGAGTCTATTTAAAAAATTGTTGTTGGTGGTGTTGCATTGTTTTTTTTTGTTTTTTTGTTTTTTTTTTTTTTTTGGTTTTTTTGAGACAGGGTTTCTCTGTGGCTTTGGAGCCTTTCCTGGAACTAGCTCTGTAGACCAGGCTGGTCTCGAACTCACAGAGATCCGCCTACTTCTGCCTCCTGAGTGCTGGGATTAAAGGCGTGCGCCACCACCGCCTGGCTTGCATTGTTTTTTGAGACATGGTTTCTCTGTGTAACCCTGGCTGTTTTTGAATTTGCTCTATAGACCAGGCTGGCCTTGAACTCAGAGATCCACCTGCCTCTGTCTCCAGAGTGCTGGGATTAAAGGTGTGTGCCGTCCCTGCCCTGAAGTTATGGGGCCTTGAAGAGCTGCAGCTTTCCTGAAAGAAGTTTATCACCAAGAATGTGCATTGAGGATCTGTAGCCTGGTCCCACTTGTTTCTTAATATATCGATCAAAATGTGATTAACCAGGTTCTTACTAGACCATGCTGCCATACCCTTCTCACCATGAAACCAAAACAATCTCTTCTTCTTTAAGGTGCTTTTGTTCATGCTGTTTTATCACAGCCACAGAAAAACTTACCAGCATAATATCTGACCAATATAGCCTGGTGCTGTCTTTCAGTGTGTAAAAGAGTATATGTATGGTATACAGCCTAGTGTTGTCTTTACAGCATGTAAAAGAGTATATGTATGGTGTACCGCCTGGTGCTGTCTTTACAGTGTGTAAAGCGGTATATGTATGGTATAAACACAGTGATTGTTTGTTTTCAACATGAGTTAAAATTAGAGAAAATAATGCATTTTTTTTGAGAATGGACATTACCTCCAAAAGATTTTGCATATTCTAAACATTGTTTAATCTTATGAAAGAAAAAAAGCAGAACACATACAAATTATTCCTTGTTATATCACACATGGGATGCTACAGACTAGTCTGTTACTGCACTGTGAGAGTCGGAAGATCAACAGGAGAAGCAAAAAAAAAAAGCACTGAGAAAAGAGATCATGAATGAGCTCTGACAAGAACACAAGCAGATTCTGTACATTTTAGTTTTAAGCTCATTTTATTCCAAGCATCATAGCCTTTGTAAAACTTCTCCATTCTACTTAGGTCTGGTTTATCTTTCTGTATTCCCTGTTGATCCCCCATGAAGCTTCTTTTCACTTGTGTCAAATCTGATCAGCTGTGTTGGTCAGCTCCCTATCATTGCAGCAGGCATTGAGACCAACTTGTTAAGAGAAAACAAATGACTTTAGCTCACAGTTTTGGGTTTTCAGTCTGTGAGCAGTTGGTGCTGTTGTGATGAGACCTTGGGTATAGAGTGCAGCAGAGCACTTGACAGAGGGAGACTGCCCCGTGGCTGGGGTACAGAAGGCAAAGGAGAAAGGGACTTAGAGGACAAGTGTCCGAAGATGTCCCTTTAGACTTGTCTCTTAGTGTTTTATCTGTTAAGTATTTTTCCTTAAGTGAGCAACTTCTCCACTGATGCAATAATTCCAATCAGACCAAATTAGACCGAATCAGAAGATGCCCATGTTTGATTGCTGCCAGCACTCCCGGGTCGCCCCATGGAAAAAATATGGAGATGGGAACAAAGAACCAAAAGACCACAGAAAACTGTGAGACCACATCTTCATTCTCTGGAGGGCCGTTTAAATCACCCGTGGGAGTGGTCTTGGCCCTCTCTGGGAAGGGGTTACTATTTGGCAGGCTTTCTTGACCTTCCCTGGGGAGGGGTCACCATTTTGCAGGCTTTCTTGAAGGTGGAATTTGGACTGAGGCAACTCCCAGGGGAGGGGGCTTATGCCAGGAGCTGGGGTGAAGTCCCAGCTAAACATTTCAGGCTTTTTTTTGGAAAAGGATGTTAGGGGCTGAAGTGATGCTTTTAACTAAACATTTTTTAGACTCCTTGTATATATGGATACCACGGGGCTGGGGTAAAGCTCTTGGCCAAACAGTTTTCCATTATTTCCCAGTCATACCGAGCCAGGGGCTAAACTTTAACACACAGGAATGTTCCAGATTTAAAACATAAGTATCTATCAAAACTGACCTTCAGGGATCCCACAGTCCAGACCTTGATCTGACTTCTCATTTGGCAGCACTGACCAGTCTCTGTGTTTGATGTATCTGATCCAACATCTCCATCATTGACACTCTTTCTCATGAAGGTCTCTGGCTCTTTTCTCAGATCCTCAGTCACTGTGTTAGAGTGCCCAGAGCTCACACCTAACTGTAGCGGCGTAAATAAATGCAGGCAGACTGTAAAGAATATATACAGCTTTAATGAAGAAATAAACTTACAGGACCAAGGTTCCCGTGGAGCACAGGAAGCAGAAAGGGGCGTGTGGACTCCTGTGAGCCCGATTCATAAGTAAACATTCGCCCGAGGCAAGCCCGCCCCCTAAGGGGCTGGCTTAACCCTACATCTAACCTTTTCTCTTTTCTCTCAACATTGGACATTCTTGGTCATTTTCCTCTTATAACCTTAGTTATGTTGATGGATGTCAGATTTACACCCCTACATGTACCTTTTTCAACTGCCCACTCAACATCTTGAGGTAGATATACAATCAGCATGTTAAACATATATGTCCAAACTCACCGCTGTGTCCTCAGGTCTCATGCATTCCTCCTTTCCCTCGGTCTGAGTACAAAAAGCTTATCTTTAACACCCTCTCTTATTATATATCCAATCCATCTACAAACCCCAGTGTCTCTACCTTAAAACAAACTTCAGAATATAATTGTTTCACACCAGGTCTCTGGCAACCATGGCCTGTCACACAGACCATTATGGTCTCCTAACAGCAGCCTCCTGCTTCACTCTTAGCATTCTGATGGGATAAGTGCTCTGTTGAAAGGCCTTCTTTGAATTCCCAGTACAAAGAACAAAACATACATGCTTCATATTAGCCTATTGGAGCCTACACTTGAAACTTCTTTTCTTACTCTTTCTATTCTTCCTTTAGCCATGCTTGTCTGCTTTCTGGGTGCCCAGGGTCTCTCACTCATGATGCCCTCTATGCTAATGGGTGGTGTTTCCTACAGTTGCTCTTGGAGGTGGCTTCCATCCAATGCATATCTCAAGATCCTGTGTTTAATATCTGATATAATCATCTTCACATACCTTACCTCAATTTTCTGCTGATTGTAGTAATAGGAGCAGCGGGGCTGCATCCCCAGCACCCTGGCCGCCTGCTAGCTTATGCCCGAAATAACAACACACAAACTGTATTCATTTAAACACTGCTTGGCCTATTTCTATCTAGCCTCTTCTAGAATAATTCTCACATATTAATTTAGCCCATTTCTAATCATCTGTGTAGCCCACGAGGTGGCTTGCCAGGGAGATTTTAGCCTACGTCCATCCTGGGTCTGGGCTTTATGCGTCTGCCTCAGAGAGCAGAGCTATCGCCTCTTCCCGGGAGAGGGGAGCATGGCGTCTCTGCTCCAGAGAGCAGAGCTGTGGAGTCTGAGCTCACTTCCTCTTCCTCCCAGCATTCTGTTCTGCTTACTCCTCCCACCTATGTTTTAACCTATGAGGGCCAAGCAGTTTCTTTATTGCTTAACCAATGAAATCAACAGATTGATATATGACACTCCCACATCAGCTGATTTTTTTCTACAAAGTATTATGAACATCTAACACGTTGCATATTTTGGTAATTTGTAATTAAAAGCTGCAGCTCAAACATATGATACTAGCACTTCAGAAGCTAGGCAGACAAAGTGCTGTGCCTTTGAGGCCAGCCTAGGCTACAGAGTGAATTCTAGGCACCCCTGGACTAGGGTGAAATTCTGTCTTAAAAACCCTATTCTCCAAAAGTAATAAGTAAAATAAGGAATATAAATTCCAAGGAAGGAGGCAGTGTTCATTTTGTTTGTTGTTGTTCTCTGATAAAATTTAAAAAAATATATTACTCTCCTCCTTTCAGATTTCCCCTTTCCTCCTTTGTCTTTACACACTTACATTTCTTCTCTTCTCTTCTCTTCTCTTCTCTTCTCTTCTCTTCTCTTCTCTTCTCTTCCCTTCCCTTCCCTTCCCTTCCCTTCCCTTCCCTTCCCTTCT
>NW_004949151.1:1569263-1576578 GCF_000317375.1 Microtus ochrogaster | reverse complement strand
CCTCCCCTCCCCTCCCCTCCCCTCTTTTCTCCTCTCCTCTTTCCTCCTCTCCGATCTCATCTCTTTTCTTCTCATCTCATCTCATCCTTTCTCCTCTCTTCTTTTCTTATCTACATTTACTCCTTTGATGACCACCCTAGTCTTAGGTCTACAGTTACCACTGTAAGTATGCTTTGAAACTTCTTTAATTCTTGGAACATAAGTATACTTATGACTATTTGTTCTTATTGAGAGAAAGAGTGAGGCACACAATATAATGATGTAAATAATTGGTAATTACCACTTGGAACTTATTCATACTTTCCATTCAGCAGTATCTTGTCATTTCTAGTTTGGATTGTTTGAATGGTCTCCTTGTTATCATTTGTAATTTAATGTGAACCTCTGCAAAATTTCTATCACATAATTACCAATCAAATTACATTCTGTCCATTTAAATATTTATCATTGATTCCCTGTAAAGGAAGAGAAAGATAAAACTCATGATAATAATGGGTGGTATGATTAAGTATCTTAAAGCTGGAAAGATGCTTGTTTTTTCCCTCAAAGTCATCTTCCATGTCCTGTATGAGATAGTCTGAAGATCTCCTGTACTGTACACAATCAGCTTCCCTGTGTATGAGATAGTCTGAAGATCATCTATACCACACAAAGTCATCTTCTATGTCCTGTATGAGATAGTCTGAAGATCTCCTGTACTGTACACAGTCAGCTTCTGTGTCCTGTATGAGACAGTCTGAAGATGGCATTCATTGCACACATAGGTAATATATGATTGCTTGTCAGATCCTTGGCAATTGAATGAAAAGCCCTGCTTTACCTTTAGAACTTTTGAAAGTTTTTTTTAAAAAAAATGTTTAAGAAAGTAGAAATAAAAAGGAAATTTATGCTGAGAACCATGATGCAACCCTGCAACAATCTGATCCACTGGGCTCTAGCCTGATTTGCTTACCATCTTTACTGATAAAACCTTGGGGGGGACCTCTCTTAGATGAACTCATTTCCTGATGATGGTCCATGACACAAGTCTTACAGACCACAGATACGTTTTCTTGGAGGGTACACAAAGGGAGAAATGCTTTCTGAATCTTTCTACACTCCAGAGACCTTCTTCACTAATATAAACTCTATGCTAATTGATTTTCTAAAAGAGCTCAGTCAGCATTCAGAATGGCTATTTCTGGAACAAGGGAAACTGGCTAGCTAGAGGATAACTAAGGTTTTTAACAGCCATGTCTTCACTCCCCACATGCTCTCCATCATCTTTTGAAGCAGTTACAAAATAAACAGAGAAATCACACCCCTACTCTTTAGACCAGGACCAGGATAGCACAAAACTGACACTAAAAAAAATGACAAGAACAAGTAAAGTTCCTAAATGGTTAGCCACAGTGGCTGGGATGTTGTTGTCAAAAACTTGGTGATGTCCGCTTTGCATTGGAATAGTTTCCTTTCTCCAAGGCATCTAGAAGCCCTGCTGTCTGTTTCCATTATAGATCCCTAGTCGTTTCCTCAAAGGCCCAGGGCTATAACTAACTCCCTGCAATTTATGACCAACCTTGAAGTATTTAGCTTGCAAATTGTGCCATTTGTTGAACATGTAAAAATCTCTATCAGTTGGAGGCAAAGTTATAAAATGTTATTTAGCAAATAAATGTGAGTGGCCAGGGAAGTCTTACAAGAGGAAATGACTAGTGTTGCTTGAAGTCTCGGAGTTTTAGAGCTGAAAAGAAACCCAGTGACCTAACCTTCTTCTTCAAAGGTGAGGAAACCAAGGAAAAGGAAGGTATGGGTTACTTACAGCATCAGCTGCTGTCTTAGTCTATTTTCTGCTGGAGAAGCAATATGGATGCTGGGCAATTTATAAAGTGTGGAAGTTTTATTGGTTCATAGCTTTAAAGGCTAAAAATCCAATGCTTCTGGTATCTGCTGATAGTCTAGGGAGGACCTCATGCTGCATCATAATATGACTGTACTGTTTAGCTTTTGTTGATACTACACAAACTAGAATAACCTGGAAAGAGACAGCCTTCGTTAAGAACTGCCTCCCTCAGACTGAAGTATGGGAATATCTTTGGAAAATTTTCTTGATTAATGATTGACGTGGGATGGCCCAGACAAGTGCTACTCCTTGGCAGGTAGTCTTAGGTTGTATAAGAAAACAGGCTGAGCAAGACAGGGGACCAAGACAGTAAGCAGGGTTTCTCCATGTCCTCTCTCTCTCTCTCTCTCTCTCTCTCTCTCTCTCTTTCTCTTTCTTTCTCTCTCTGCCTCTCTGCTTTTCCCCCTTTCCCCCTTTCCTTCTATAACAACCAAATAAATATCTAACTTCACTCTGCATTGCTTGCCTATCCATCTTGGTCTCTCACCCACCACATGGCTTCCTGCCTTGGACCCAGCTGCCTTCATGGCCTGTCATGGTCTCGGGACCCACTTCCCACTGCCTGATGTTCAGGGACCTGCAGTATGGTCTCATGGCACCTGCAACATTTTACTTAAACCATTGCACTCTGACCTGGTCACTGTCTATGAAGTCCACCTCCAAATAATATTGATATATGAATTTTGAAATTAAATTTTCAATAATAAGAATGGAGAGGGGCACAATCCCATAGTCATCATTAAATCTAACTAACTGAGTGCTGCTTTCCTGCTAGAAATTAACTTTAGTCAGGGTATTTGAACACATTGAGTTACTGTCAAGAGGTCTGAGTATGCCATAATAGTCTGAATTTTCACTTTTGGTATAGAAAATTTATCAGATAAAAGCATGACTCTGAAAACCACACTTAGAGGACCCTCTGGGGAAAGCATACAGACTGAAATTTGAGAATTGAGTCATTTATCTTCTTGACTGAGACTCTGGTGAGCTGTAGACACATTTGATAGCAAGTGGGGGAAAGAATATTTTATAGTATCAGTCTATCAAAAGCAGGTGCTGTGAAGAATGGATGCCTGAAATTGATGCTATGTGCTACTGCCTCTCCCGGGAAGCCAACAAATGTATTAGGAATCACACCTCCCTATACTCGGCTTCTGTACTAACTCTTGGTTGTTGGGCTGACAACTTTCAAGCACTATTCTCGTGCTTAGTCTTAGCCCACATTGTCTCTGGAGATCAGAGAGTGGAAATTCTAAACAACCTGGAAATTCTAAAATGCTTTTCAAATGAATGTAAAAATTAGTATGGACTGGGATTTAGTGCATAGAGAAAAGCTCTACTCTTGGATGCAGCCATCTTCAGGTCTGCGTCACACAGATTATTATGCCTAGAGTTCATGGGCATCACTCATTCCTTTATCCTACTCCATTCCTTTAGAGAAAAAGAGAATGGATTATCTCAAATTATCTAACAGCGACCCAAATTTCCTCTGGTAACCCTACGTTATCATGGTAGAATAAATTAAGAAATATGGACAAAAATGGGTAGTCAGGTTTTGTTAATTGCTAGTGTCACATTTATTGATCTGTGAAATTTTGCCCAAATACTTTGGAAGAGTTCCCACTCTGTTTCATATGAAGAAGCCCATATTATACTAATATATTATATTTTAACTACAAGATTTACTTGAAAATTCTTTCACTAATTACTTGTTAAAAAAATCAAATTGTTTTCTCCTTTTTTTCTTTGATTTGATCCTGGTGGACAGACTCTATAGAAATACCACTTAGGAATAGTTCAGTGTGGTATGTGAGTATTGGTGTTTATGAAGGAGTGATTACCACACAGAAATGTTGACTATGTTTGCAATGTTTATCAATAAGTACACATGAACTCAGCAATTTGTTGTAGCATTTTATCTCACTGGAAAGAAGTGCTCATCAAGATATAAGGATTTTAAGCAGAGGACAACCAAGCACATGGCTACTGAAACCCTGATAGTTTTATATCATGGATGATGGCCACAGAGGCCTACAGATTGGAGGGGGTAAAGTTAGTGAAGTCCTTTGGTCAAGATGAAGGGTATAGTATGACAGGAGTGGTCACTAAGAATATAAAATGTCTTTTCAAGAAAGTCAAACACTTCTTAGCAAGTCTATTGGCTCGTGAAGTACAAAGGATGAATCTATGTGATGATGTGCTTTCACAGACCCTTAGGAAGTTTGTAAAGTGGCAGATGGAGTATATATACCTGAGGTCAACAGGCTGCAGAGATACTGGCACAGCTGCATTGACTGTTACACTCTCTACAATGGCTTGAAAGTGGAGCCAGCCTTAGTGTACTTTCACAGATGAATGGATCAAGAAAATGTAGTATATATACACAATGGAATTTTAGAAAAGAAATTTTAGAAAGAAAAATCAAATCTTTATCTCTGCATGAAAATGAATATAACTAGAAGTTAAGTCAAATAAGTGCAAATGAGAAAGAGAAATACAGATGTTTTCTTTCATAAGTAGAAACCAGGTTTAAATTTATGTAAATTGTGTTTATGTGTGCGTGCATGTATGTGTGCGCACACACTCGTGCATTCAAGTTGAGTGTGTGTGATTAAACTAGAAAGGGAATCTTTTAAGATAAAGAGAGAAAAGAGATGTGATGGAGCACATAAGACATGGAAACAGAAATGGAGCAGTGGGACTGTTTGGGGAGAGGAAGATGTCTAACAAGGAGACCATGGGGGTCACAAATGAGGAGGGCACTAGGAAAGGGCGGTAGATCAGAACAAAGCATCATAATATACATGTTGAAGTGCTGTATGAAACACATTTATGTGCTAACTTAAAAAGTTAAGTAGTAAATTTTTAAAAATTTAATTAGTTAGATCTTATAAATGAAACAAACATTCTGGGTTAGAAAGAATAGGTGAGCTATAGTAAACTGATAGGAACAAAAAAGTCCCACCTAGGGCAGTTGTTTTGGGGGAGGTTAGTAAACATAAGAGCTGTTTTAGACACTGAAGGAAAAAGTCAAATTTCTGGAAAGTGACAGAGAGGCAGAAGGTGACCAAGCTCTGACATACAGTTAGAAACCTTAGAAACAGTTTGAGAAATAGCAAGGGTCCTGGATTGCTAATGAAGACATGCCTTTACTCCCAAAATGTTACAAAGAAATGGAGGGAATGTACTCCTAAACTGTAGAACAGAATAGCACAAAGTTGTCCCTAGAAAGACTGGCAAGAACTAGGAGCACTCCTAACAGGCTGGCCACGGTAACCAGGGTGTTCTGAGAAACGTGGAAATGGCTGCCTCATGCTGAAGGAGTTTGCCCTCCCCAGGGCAGTTGGGCTCTCCCACATGTACTTTACCAAACTTTGTTCTTTCCCTACTACCTAAAATCAAAGTGAAAAGGAAGTAACTGGCTGCTCAATACAACTAAAGGGAGATAAAATGATAATCAATATTCATATACTTGTTAATAGAACTTTGACCAATAAAATGACCAGTAAAGACATGATTATATGATTAATTGTAGTTGGAGATTTTAATGCATCCAGAAAGGAAACATACAGAAGGAAAAATAAGAGATGAGAATAAAAGAAACACACAGTGCATGAATGTGTGTACACACATAGAATTTTAATCAATGAACAAATTATACATTGATTTTAAGTACACAAAAAAGTCACAAAATCTACTGAATACTTATCCAGAAAAGCAAACACATTTCATAGACATAATATTTGATAGCATTGCAGAGACTATATATTTGAGAGGAATAAAATTTGAAATTGATACCAAAGATTAAAAAAAAAGTATATCTATCTGAAACCATGTATATACACCATTATGCAACTCTTGGTAAAAGGAAAAAGTCATATAGAAAATTGATACATTGATACATACACGGACATAAAAAATATGTCAAAATTTGTGGGGTGTTGTTAAATCATTAAAGCAACTTCATTAGATAAACTTTATCAAAAAGAGAACAGAAACATGGAAGCCTATTAAGTAAAGGCCTGCCTAAGCAGACCAGAAGCATAAACAGGAAGGCAAAGGAAGCAAAACCGAAGGAAGCAATGAAGAGAAGAAATGATGAAAAATAGAAAAAGTTGAATAAAAAAGAAAATCAGTCTTTATAAAGACTGATAAACTATGCTTTGAGAACCAACCAAGAGAAATGGGGATAAGTCACAAAATGAAAAAATTAAAAGTACTAGAAACAGAAATTTAAAAATTTGGAATCTATTCAGAAAAATTATATGCCATCATTTCAGATTGTCTAGACAAATATATGTGAATTGGTTATTATTTCCATTGTCATTTAGCTTATTTCCATTTTTCTTTTTAACTTAGGTAGAAGGCACATTGATTGAATGGGTCAAATAGTTCAATTGATTTGGTCTAAGACTTTGGCTGCTTCCCAGGCTCACTCTGGGGAGTGAAGAACCTTAGCTTTGGGGCAGAATCACTAATCAATTAAGGTTTACCAGACAGGACAGATGTCTTTGACATTAAAACAGACCCCAGTAAAACAAATAAGAACAAAAATAAAACAAAACAACAGCAAAGAAAAAATAAACAACAACTATAACCTGAAAAATGCTGGGGAATGAGAAAGTGGATTCTGTGATTTTGGAACAATGTACCAATTAAAGTTACACTGACTGAACACTGGGAATTTCTGACCAGAGGCAAAGCTGACTCCCGATAATGCAGTCAAATGTGGGTGTCCCACACATGGACCAGGAGTGTAGGTAGCGCTAGTATTTTATTTATTACTAACTGGACTGAGGAGAATGTCACTGGATGCCTGAGGCATGGAGGTGTTTCTGACTCTGACATTATCCCCTTGGTTCTAGGATCATTTGGGCACACTGGTATTATTTAGATTCCTTGGATTTGATACTCAAGAAGAGTTTTAAGACACTTGCGACTATCATCAGCAACTTGAATAGACTGATAAAGGATTTGGTCTCTGTGGAGGTGACAGAATTTCTACTTTTCCATCCAAGTATTTCATTTTTGCTGCAGATATGCAAGCATGTCTTAAAGGTGCATAAGATGACATTTTGTGAACTGCTAATTGTAAACTTTGACAAAATATTTAAAAGACGGAAACATTTTTTTCCCTCTTCAAAAGGCTGTGTAAGGAGATCCATCCTTCATTTAATTATGTTTTCTAGGCAGCACCATTACTTTGCATTTAATTATAGGTCCAGTTGAACAACCTCTGGGACACTTGAAAATCCTATTAGATTAGAGCAAGAAAAAGACTATTTGTGTCTGAATATTTAGAAGTACCTAGAAATAATCAACAGGTGCCAAGAAGAATTGGGTGTGAGCTGCAGGGGGATGACTACAAAGACCATGCTGGGTGAGAACTGCTGGGAGATGACTACAAAGACCATGCTGGGTGTGAGCTGCAGG
>NW_004949151.1:1558442-1568540 GCF_000317375.1 Microtus ochrogaster | reverse complement strand
GCTGGGGGATGACTACAAAGACCATGCTGGGTGTGAACTGCTGGGAGATGACTACAAAGACCATGCTGGCTGTGAACTGCTGGATTATGGCTACAATGACCATGCTGTGCCCAAGAAATCTCTTCACCTTTTCATCCTGCCTGCTGTCTTCTGCTAAATCTAATCTGGGATTACATTTGAGATCTTCAGCTGACTGGTCTCGTTCATACTTAGATCCAGGACTTATAAGAGAAAAATCAGACAACAAATTAGTTTAGGGTTGGTCAGCTATCTATAACTCATGAACCATATTGCTAAGCCCCAATTTCTGTCCAAAGAAAGAAGGTGAACCAATTTTCTTGACACACCTTGAACCTAATTATTATAATATAATATATGATTTGGAAATTGAAGCCTAAGGAGATTGTCCAGTTTTCCTCTAATATCTGCTACTGTTAGCAGTGCCACTCAACTGAACAGTTGTCTATATTTTATACAACCAGTTGTCAGTGAGTCCCTCTAACAGGATTGCCTGGTAGACTGATGAAGATAGGTGTGCATCATGCTAGTGTTCCTTTATGTTAATGAAAATAGCCCCCCTTTTTGGTTGGTTATTTACAAAATTATTTTGGGATTATAATATAATTACATCATTTCCCCCTTTTATTTCCTTTATCCAAACCCTCTCATATACCTCTCCTTATAGTCTTTCAAATTCATGGCCTTCATTTTCATTAATTGTTGTTATATATTCTTTATTATATAACAGCAGAGACAAGCATAGCTTAATAACCATAACGGTCAAGAAGTGACACACATATCTTGGTTGTAACCAAAATCTCTCTAACTGAACTTAAAACTCAGTCAACAAGAGGGAAATCGTGCCTGGAACTAGAAATCTAGCTAATGACTCTGAAACAATGAAGTTGTGGATCTTGGAGTACCTACAACTGCCACTTTACTAAACCATATAACCCCAAGTGCATTCTAAATACTCAATCATACTACCCAATGGATTGGTGTAGCATGATTTCATAGTAGTTTCTTTTCATCAAAGAGAGAAGAAAAAACAATTAAATATTTTACTATTTTAATTTTAAATAATTTTAAAAAATGGAGAGTTAAGAATGGAAAAGTATTTAGAAGTTACTAAAGCTTATAAAGCAACTATCCCAAATATAAATCTTTTACATAGATACTGTTTCACAGTTTACGGTGGTGGCGCACGCCTTTAATCCCAGCACTTGGGAGGCAGAGGCAGGCGGATCTCTGTGAGTTCGAGACCAGCCTGGTCTACAGAGCTAGTTCCAGGACAGGCTCCAAAACCACAGAGAAACCCTGTCTCGAAAAACCAAAAAAAAAAAAAAAAAAACCAAACAAACAAAAAATAAAGTGATTATTTCTATACATCATCTCATTCATTCATTCATTCATTTATTCATTCATTCATTTAACCTAGACCACCAATATGTGGGATACTTTGAGTTGCCTTTCAACTGTCCAGCCAATGAACTGGGTTCTATTCAGATCTGAGAAGGTATGATTATAAGTCAGTTCTAGGAATTGTTTTGTGATGGAACTGATTTGACTAATATTGCTATTGATTAATTCTTTCTTGTACTTTAGAGTTAAGGTGCCTGTGAGTTCCAAAGCAACAAGTGGCATTTTACCCCACAAAGTCACACTTTCTATGACACCCAAGGGGATAGATATTATACTGGACTCTGCAGACATGACTGACCAAAGCATGCTGTGTGGAGCAGGTGGCCATGGATGTCACTCATGGCAATCATTGTCATACAGGACACACAGGGGTCATATAAGGGAGAAAGTAAGGGCAATATCTTAAATATGTAAGAGTGAATCAGCTCCCTCTGTGACCAGCTTATATTAGCAAACAGGTTTCACTGCAGAGTGTCTATAGGTCCTATGCAAGACACTTCAATGTATATCATGGCTGCAATAAAAATCATTTGATCAAATGTACAGATTTCTGTCCTAAAAAGAATCTTGCCAGCTGGTAGTTACTGATCTATTTCAGTTATGTCTTCCTTTACACTGAACTAATCTTCCAGGTAATGTTCATGTCTCTTTTTTCTATCTTCCTCAAATTAATCATATCTAGTAAACATCTACTGTAAGTATTTTCACACTGATGGCTCTCATCATAGATATGTCAATATAAATTTTCCAAGAGAATTTTTCTGTCTCTGGGCAGTGCCATTTGTCATTTCCTAGACGTTTCCATTAAATACTTTCCTTAGCGGAAATGTATGTAGGCAGAGTTCAGACTTCACATTGTACTAAATTCAGAGGAATTTTATCAAGCTAATCAGCTTACAGAGAGAAGGCTGATTTCCAGCTCAGTATCTTAGGATTCACTGCTTAGTCTTTCTTTCCTAGTGCTTCTAGGCCACTCCAGATGTTAGAGCACAGTGGGAGTGCCTGGGAGAGGACGCTGCTAACCTCATGGCAAGTGGGTAAGGACAAAGAGAAAGAGGAAGAAACTCATGCCCAATGCTCTGATAAAGCTCACACTGTGAGTGACTCACTCTTTCCCAATGGGCCGCACTTTGAAAGGCTTCATCCTTCCCAATAGAATTCCAGGTTATACCAATCCTGAGCACATGAGCCTTTGCAGGCGGCATTTTTCAAATGATAGCAACTAACTAACAAGTTACTCTTTACAGATTTTTGGTAAAGAATATTTATCAATAAAGCAAGACAATTGTATGTGTATTATTAGACTACAAGGTTGAGGCAAACCACATCTGTTCTTAAGTTATTTTGGAAATAGCTTCAGAATGACCAAATCTAGGTGGAATATATTGTATCCTGAGATTATTTGATTCCTCAAAAAACTTTTCTTGATAGATAAAGACTTTTTAGAAGCATTATTTCTGCCACCCTTCCTCCTTGCATCATCCTGCAACCATCAGGTTTATGAACACTTTTTATTTTAAAAAGATAAAATTAAGGGTCATGTTCACTTTCTTAATAAAGAATGAAGAAAAGACCTAAAATAATAAAGCTCCTCATGTCGTCCTGTTCTCCTAATTGGAGCCATGCAGTGGCCAGGGCAGAAAGGATAATACTCCTAACTATTGCACGATTCTGTAAAAGCATCTCAGGTATGATTTGAACTTTCACTCATTTTCAGTGGTGCCTAGGTGGAGGCCGATGTCTTGCAATGAAAAGGGTGATTTATTTGCCAATCTTGTCAACCATGTTATGGTAACTGGCTCTGTTACATGTTAAAACTTAAAAAAGAAACACTGTTCCAGAAAACAACAACAACAAATCAGCTTCAGAACATTTCAAGTGTCTTGGTGGAACAGGTGTAAACAAAGAGAATGACATCCCCATAGCTATATCTTATATAGTCAAAAAGCCTCTTTTCAGTCATGGAAAAATGAGGAAAACAGTTCATTATGCGTATATGAAAAACAAAATTACCTATTCATAAAAATCAAAAGCAGTATGTTTTGCTTATACCAATAGGTAAAACTAATACAATTTTCCCTGTGATAATTCATTTGCTCTGACATGATTTTGAATATCAGAACAAAATGTCAGGAAGAGTTATAAATTGGAATAAGATATAAAAAAAATCTTCAGGTAAATTGTTTTCTCTATAGAGCCATGGGAATCAATTATTTATTATTCATGAAAATATTAGCACCTCTAATTTATACATGAACCCCCATCTTTCCATGCGGATTCACCTCCAGGGCATGTCTCTATCGTAAACATAAAGGCCCAGCATTGTGATTGCTGACACTGTCTATTAATAATGGAATATTAGAGTTGTTCTCTTAGTGGCATGTTTAATCTGCTTTTGATTAAACTAAGCCTTCAATTATTCTCAGATAGTATTTCCTTGAACCATGGTTTTGAATATTATGAGTCTCAGCCTTACTCTTATTCCCCTCATGTGTTTGCAGTTTGTCCTTGCCCTGTAAAAGTTACCAGAGATAAATAAGCAGGACTTCATGGTGGCCAGTGTTCCTGACACCAGAACTTTCCCAGGACTGGAGAGGCAACCTCCTATCAAAGAGAGCCCGTGGTTGGCTTATTCATTTCTTGACTTCCTGTCACCACTAAAGCTGTTAATTGAAGCCAAATATGATAGCTTGTGGTGTGACAGAACTCCTGTTTGCCACAACTGATCATTAGCTGGTAATGAGTTCAAATCACCATGAACAAGACAGAGGTTGACTCTATGACCTAATTGTTCCAGAGGTCACTGAGATATCTGATGCAGTGGATGGAGCTGGAGATCTGAGTTGAGAGTTAGGAATATTTTTCAAGCTATGAAAATAATTTCTTTGGACAAATAATTTATAATATTGGGGTCTCAAATTACTTGCCACAGAAATGAATATTTTACCTGATATAGAATAGTGTGCATTTGGAGTCATATAGGGAATGAATTTGGTACTTCCTACAGATACAGCTTGCATACTTGTACGTTTTATTTTTTCCTAGGAATTAATGTGGTCACTTGAGATTGGTTTGATTAAAAACAGAAATGCTAGACGGAAATGAAGAAATGATTACCTGAAACAATTTTTATGAAGTTATATGTTTACAATGCAATTGTTTATATATTTCACATTTATTCTTTGTTCAAGTTATTATATTTATACATAGAGGTATATCTAGAGACAAATCTATAAAGAATTACCTTAAGACATACACTAGAATTACAGAAGCTGAAATAAATAAGTGAAGGTAAATCCATGCATAAATGTGAAGACCACATGTAAATTTCAAGTGCTAATGTTTTCAGGAATAATAAACAATTGAATCTTTGAACCTATAGATACAATGATTTGATTTAACAAATTGAACATTTTAAACAGCATGCTGGCACATACCTATAATCCCAGCACTAGGAGACTCAAGGTCAAACTGGGTTATATAGTGAAACTCTGACTCATAACAAAAGAAACAGACAAGGCAAACAAACAAAACCCAGAATGTAAGATGAAGGTTTTTAATCAGTTGACCAACATAGAGTAATATGAGTTATATGAAAACACAGGGAACTATTAGAGCTCTCCAAACAATGTGTCTGCAGGTCAGTACAGCTGATAGGGTGATGAAGGACCTGCTGTACTTGTTAGATGAGGAGAGTTGCTACTCATGTCTATGCAAAGAAAGGTTGTTGTTCTTTGTAGTTCAGGAAATGATTTTCCTGACAATTTTTTAAAGAAGAGTGGAGAATGGAAAGAGTACTTAGATGCTATTAAAGATGAAAAGTGATTATCAAAAATATTAATCATGTACATATACACTGCTTTAACATTTGATACAAATACCATATAGTCTTATTCATTCATGTTCTCAATTCTTACTCACTCAATTAACTTCAGCTTTGTCAGCCACCCTGGGCAGCTATTTAGTTCTTCAAACAGTCCATGTGGTGATAACTACACTTGAAGAAGCCGTTTTTCCTATGAGTCACAGTATTTCTAGATACTTCATTGACCTGTGCTCAATGTTGAGGCTGGGAGTAGGAGTTCTGGACTCTAAAATTTGGCAAACATCTCTTTATTTTTAATCAACAGAGTTGCCTGCATCGGACCTCTTGAAGAAGATGTAACATCCCCATTCTAAAATGGTGACGCAGGAGATTGGGTGGTCATTCTCCAGCTCAGCAGCTGGCATGCAGAAGCACCAAGTACTGTGTATACAACTTCTAATACTTTGCTTTGGATAAGGATATTTGCCTCTTTTCTTTATTAGTATTCTCCAATTAATATGTGTCAGTAGAAATTAATAGTGAGTTTGACTGGATTCTTTTTTTGTCTGTATTTAACCTGAAACAAATAAAACCAAAACTAGTTGAAAACACATCCATTTGAAATGATAGCTTGGAGAGTTGGAGATGCAAATTGGGAAATTCTTGGGTTCTTCAGAATTAGTTTCAAGTAAACTATAATATTCTTGGACAATGGAAAGGCTTAGACTTTCTATGGTAACATTAAGTATATCTTGTCATCCTAAAATGCTTTATTCTAATTGGCTCACCTAAACATTAAGTTTTTCTTTATTGTCAGCTGAGGGGAAAAATCCTTGTTTCTGACAAGAAAACATTGAAAATAGTTGTAGAAATTTTATTTCTTGGGTGCTTGCCATGTCCCAAGGACTGGGTAGGTACTTTTATATGTTATCCCGTTCTCATGGAAACACAGCACAAAATGATGGAGAAATTAGGAGTCAAATGCAACTTAGTTCTCATGAAGTATGGGTCTGGTTCTTGGCACAACCAAAGCTGCTTTTCTCCAGCCTTTCTAGCCTCCTTGCTTGTTAGCCTTTACTAAATCATCACCTAAGAACACCTGCTCTAAAGAAAGTGTGATGTTGGCCATTTGCATCTTATGAATAGTTAAATACAATCACAGACAGATCCAAGAACTTATAATACTAATACAAAAACCAAAGCAATAGCTTATTTTGAGATTGACTGTGGGTACTCCATTATGTGCAAGAGTCTAGAACCTTCTCAGAGGCTGAGTCTGAAAATTAACATTGCTTGCAAAATGTGAGGACTACCCTTGGGACTCAGAGAAGAGAAGAGCACAATTTCCTAGTGCGGGAGAATTGTCTGTCAATCATGTTTTTTTTTTTTTTAATAAATGCTGATTGGCCAACAGCCAGGCAGGAAGTATAGGCGGTTCAACCAGACAGGAAGTAGAGGCAGGGTGAGAACAGGAGAATGCTGAAAAGGAGGAAGCTCCCTTGGTACTCTTACCCAGACCACGAAAGAAGCAAGATGTAATCTGCCCTGCTGAAAAAGGTATTGAGCCGTGTGGCTAACATAGATAAGAATAATGGGTTAATGTAAATTATAAGAGCTAATGAGAAGCCTGAGCTAATAGGCCATTCAGTTTATCATTAATATAGACTCTCTGTGATTTTCTCTGGGATTAGATGGCTGGGGGACAGGGCAGGACAGAAACCCCAACATGCCAACAGCAGGCCCTCATGTTACAGTTTCTTCATTTGCAGGCAAAATTATAGAGGATGATCCCAGCAACATTATAGAGAGATGGAGTTAGTTGTAAGAAGACCTGTGCCAAAAATTACCAGTGTTTAAATTAGTAACAAATCAACGAGTGAAAGTCTCGATTAGTCTTTCCTGAGCTTCATGGAACCCCGACTGAGTGTCTGTGTCTGTGTTCATGTCTATCTGACCAAGCTGGCTCACATGCAGAGCTAGAAGTGAGTATAAAATGAAGCAGAGCAGTTGTCACAGAGTAATAATACCTTTACCAAACAGCATCACGACGATTAGTACTTTACCGCCCTTTTGGGGATAAAAAGTGTAGAACTTAATTAACACACAATATGGAAGGGAAGGGGAGGGAAAGTGGATCAATCTTAGAGTGTCAGTTTTAAGCCAGGAACATGTGATGAGAGCCATACCAAGTCCCAGCCATGTGTCATACTCAGGAGTCTAGTGGTGGGTGGGCATTAGCCTGCTCTTCTACTCTTCACAAACTAGGATGATCTTTGGAAAAGAAAATGAGTCTCCGAGTGCTCAGATCTTCTTTAGGAATATTATTATGATCCAGGTCAATTAAAGGAGGTGAGCAGAGGTTCCATGGTGAAAACTAAAGCATGCCTCACGGCTGTAGATAATAAGGAGAGTGTTGGCTTTTGGGACAGTATGTACTACTATGTGCTAGGTTCATGATAGACAGTGGGGAGCATCCACCACGGTTTTCCAACAGTTATTAAATTTGTTTGGGACCTCCAAAGATTTTTCCTGGAATGACCCAATTCTTCAGCTATGAGTGTTTGGCGGGACTACACAGAGCTTCTTCTGGCATAGTAACAGTGTGACCCTTCAGTGCTCTTCTTTTCTCTAGGGCTGGCCCTTGTCACAGAGATGTGTGTATCACCACACCATAACTCTAGTGTCTCATTAATTACCTAATGTTTATGAATACAGCATTGCCATCATTTGTGCCCACTGCTAGCTTCCTGATCCTCATCCTGACAGTCCACACCCAGAAGAGATACAGGTGCTTTGTGAAAAAATAGAGAGGAGGGCTGAAGCTCCCAGCTTTGGAGATATGTTGTTAGTGGGCTGCTAATTAGCATGTTTTCTCCGCATCCACTTAGCTGTCAATTTTCGTGCAACATGCTTTCTTTTTCGGCTTCTCTGAAAAACATCACTATCAAATTGCATGTCATGCTACACCTGGAAGGAAACTATAAATCATTTCTCAGCAATTAAATGTGACAGCTTCATTGTAGGCTTACTATATGGTGCAGTCTCAGAGTGGAGCTGCTCCTGGGAGTATCATTCCTGAATCTGGCCATGAGAGGTGTGATCACAGAAATTTAAAGTTCTCTAGGAAATGTAATGAGATCTCCTGGTAACTTTGGTGATTCCTTATTAAATCTCCATGAAGCATCATTAAGCCTCACCACCCTGCTTTTAATTAGAGGGAAGAAAACCTGCATTGTACTGCCAACAGCTGCAACCACTTCCTGAAAATGTTAAGACAGCAAAGCCAAAACAGGTACAGATTACTATTATGTAAACTGTAAATTTGTGAGCACGTGCTTGTGTGTGTGCGCGTGCGTGTGCGCGCGCGCGCACACACACACACACACACACACACACATCATTAGCACATGAAACTCAGAGCAATAGATAAGTGAAATTTGTCCCCACCACATCATCATGTAGTATACAAATGACTTCCTTTTCATTCCACTGGAGCACCAACCACCCTAGTATCCCTATTCTTGATTAGTTCACCCTTCCAGGCTATCACCTCCTTTGACCTCAGAAATCTTCCCTCATTTGTACTGTAAGTAACTCCTTACTTATTCTTGTGTTTAAAGTGAAAAGGTCACATAACTGAGTCCCCCAGGATAGCCAGATCATTAGCTATTGTTACCTTGTTACCGCTAAGTGTAACCACTAGATAGGAGGTGAGCTCCTGAGAGCCTTTCTTGTTCCGCCAGCCTTCTCACACACTTGCCTGGGACACCGATGTCAAACTGCTGCAGGCTCACTCAAGATTTGGCCACTGCACTGCTTCTCTGTGCAGAGACTGTCTTCAGGACCTCCTCTACCTCCCAGACCTGTCCAAGGGAGGGAGGCACATTTCTTCCCTTGCTTCATTTTATCTGTCTGCCTCACACCTGCAATATGCCACTTACTGAATGCACCATATTAGGTACATGCTTTAATTACTTATTTAAAATCATTGTGTCGCCTAAACCCCAGGAAATTCCAGGAACATTGGTGCTGTCGTTTCCATGTCCTATTAAATTACCACCTGGTTAATATTTACACGGCATGGCAATGCATTGTGCAAAGTGAGGGGATGTGCTCACATCAGGATGGCTCTCTGTTTTGGATGATATTTAAAGGCTGATTTCTGATGCTGAATTTATTTTTCATATACATTTGTCTGGTTGTATGTCATCTTTTAAGAAATGTCTGTTTAAGTCTAGTGTCTTCTTCCTTTAATCCACATCTTTTTCTATTGAGCTTTTGGAGCTCTTTACATATCCCAGGTATTGGCCCACTCTGTGTTTCAGTTGCTGGGACACTTTAGTGTGAGGTACACATTTTTTTAATTTTGCCTTTTCTTTTGTGCTGTACCTTTGGAATTCTCTCTCTCTCTCTCTCTCTCTCTCTCTCTCTCTCTCTCTCTCACACACACACACACACACACACACATATATATACACACACACAAAACTAAACAAAAGAAAAAAATCCAAAAAAACACACACAAAACAAAAGCCAAAACCAAAAAGAAATCTTTGCCCCATCCCATGTCTTGAAGCATTTCCCCTATGTTTTATTCAGGCAGTTTCTTGGTTTTAGATCTTACATTTAAGTTTCTAATTTGTGCTTTTTTATTTTTATGACGAGAGGTGGATTTGTCTTTTAAGTTTTCTGAATGTATATCCATAGTGATAATGGAGAAGAAGGCCTCTCCTTACAGCAGCCACGGAAAAGACCTCTCCCCACATTGGTCATGGAGAAGACCTCTCCCCAAACTGGTCATGGAGAAGACCTTTCCCCACACTGGTCATGGAGAAGACCTCTCCCCACACTGGTCATGGAGAAGACCTCTC
>NW_004949151.1:1531048-1558306 GCF_000317375.1 Microtus ochrogaster | reverse complement strand
CACTCTGGTCATGGAGAAATTCTCTCCCCACTGTGGTCATGGAGAAGGACTCTCCTCACAGTGGTCATGGAAAATGCCTCTCCTCCTTTAGTCCATGATTTCAGTGCTATCTCTGAAGATCAGGTGGCTGTAGATATACAGACATTT
This sequence comes from Microtus ochrogaster, assembly GCF_000317375.1. NCBI lineage: Eukaryota > Metazoa > Chordata > Mammalia > Rodentia > Cricetidae > Microtus > Microtus ochrogaster. The sequence goes on along the minus strand of NW_004949151.1, from coordinate 1,558,159 downwards.
TTCTCGGTTCTCTGTTCAGTTGCTTTAGTCTATGCATCTATTTCTATGCTCATGCCAAGCTGTTTTGGATACTACAGCTTTGTAGTATATTTAGAAGTCAGACACTATAATTCTTCATTTGTTCTTCCTACTCAAATGGTGCTAGTTATTTGATTTTGATTTATGGTTCTATAAAATTTATTTTTTAGTTATTTGAAGTTCAGTAATATTTGATAAATATTACATTGAATCTATTGATTCCTTTGACTAATGTGAATATTTTAATGGCTTGATTTTTCTGATTTCTGTGAATATTGGATATCTTTTCATTTGTGCCATGCAGTGTGGCAGGTGGGCCAGGCCACACCGCTGGGAGGAGAGGAATGAAGAGCAACCTGGTGGATTGTGACAACAGCAGTGGCCTCCAGAAATTATCTGACTACTGGAACCTCAGTCTCAGCACCACATGCACCTGAAGGAATGGCCATGTGAACCTAGGGCCCGTAGGCACCTGGAGGAATGAACACTGAAGACTCTGCTCTGCCTACACTTGAAGGAGTAATCAACAGAGCCACAGCCTCCAACTGCATCAATTAGAGGAAAAGGGATCTCCTTGAAAGACAGCCTCCACCTGTTCTAATTGAAGGTAGAGATGGGTAGACAACAGGGCAAAAATACACTCAACAACTTAAAGAGCAATACAACACCACCAGAAATTAGTGGTTCTATAACAGCAAGATCTGAACATCCCAACACAGATTAAGCAGATAAGAATGACTCTAAAATAACTCTATGAAAGTGATTAAGGGCCTAAAAGAGGAAATGAAAAATTAGCTTAAAAAATAGAGTAAAAGACAACAAAAAACTGGAGAAAATCAACAATTCCTTTAAAGTTAACCAAGAAAAAGCAATCAAACAGGAGGGAGAAATAGTTCAAGACTTGAAAATTGAAATAGAGGCAATAAAGAAAGCACAAACTGAGGAAAATATGGAAAGGGAAAATCTTGGTAAACAGTCAGGAAATGCAGGTGTAAGGGTAAACAATAGAATGCAAGAAAAGGAAAAGAGAATCTCAGGCATTGAAGCTACAATGGAGTAAATATATTCATCAGTCACAAATGTAAAATCCAACAAATTTTTAACACAAAATATACAGGAAATCTGGGACACCATGAAAAGATCAAGTCTAAGAATAATTGGAATTGAAGGAGAAGAAGTCTAGCTCAAGGGCACAGAAAATATACTCAACAAAATCATAGATGAAAACTTTCCCAACCTAAAGAAGATCATGCCTATGAAAACACAAGAAGCTTATAGAACAAGAAATAGACTGGAACAAAAAAGAAAGTTCCATTTCCACATAATAAACAAAACACTAAATATACAGAATAAAGAAAGAATATTAAGAGCTACAAAGGGAAAAGGTCAAGTAACATATAAAGGCAGTTCTATCAGAATTACATCTGACATCTCAATGGAAACAATGAAAACCAAAAGATTCTGGTCAGGTGTTATGCAGGCAGTAAGAGACCACAGATGTCAGCCCAGACTACTATACCCAGCAAAGTTTTCAATCACGGTAGGTGGAGAAAACAATCTATCCTACAACAAAGCCAGATTTAAGCAACACCTATCCACAAACCCCACCCTACAGAAAGAACCAGAAGGAAAGCCCCAACCCAAGGAAGTTAGCTACTCCCACAAAAACAGAGGTAATATACAATCCCACACCAGCAAATCCTAAATAAGAGAAATCACACAACAACAAGAAAAGCAAAAATAAAAGGAACTAACAATCACTGGTCATTAATATCTCTTAATATTGATAGACTAAATTCTCCTTAAAAAAAAGACACAAGCTAATGAGAGTGGATATGAAAACAGAATCCATCCTTCTGTTGCATACAAGAAACACACCTCAATTACAAAGACAGACATTACCTCAGAGTAAAGGGTTGGGAAAAGATTTTCCAATAAAATTAACCTAAGAAATGAGCTGGTGTAGCTATCCTAATATCTAACAAAATAGACTTCAAACTAAAATTAGTCAAAAGAAGAAGATCATTTCATATGCATCACAGGAAAAATCCATCAAGATCAAGTCTCAATTCTGAACATCTATTTTCTAAACACAAGGACAACCTCATTTGTAAAAGAAACACACATGAAGGCATACACACTAATAGTTGGAGACTTCAACACCCTACTCTCACCACTGGGAAGGTCTGCCAGACAGAAACTTAACAGAAAAATAAAGGATCTAACAGATATCATTACTCAAATGTGCTTAACAGACATCTATAAAACATTTCATCCAAACACAAAAGAATATACTTTCTTCTCAGCACCTCATGGATCATTTCTCAAAACTGATCACATACTCAGTAACAAAGCAAATCTCAAGAGATATTTGAAAAATTGAAATAACAGCCTAAGTCTTATTGAACCATCATGGCTTAAAGTTATAATTCAACAACTATAAAAATTACAGAAAGCCCACAAACTCATGGAAACTGAACAATGCTTAACTGAATCACCACTGGAGCAAGAAAGAAATAAAGAAAGAAATCAAAGACTTCCTAAAGTTAATGAAAATGAAAGCATAGCATATCCAAACTTATGGGACACAATGAAAGCAGGGCTAAGAGGAAAGTTCATAGCACAAAATGCCTACATAAAGAAGCTGGAAAAATATGTCACTAGTGAATTAACAAAACACCTGAAAGCCCTAGAACAAAAAGAAGGAAACTTACTCAGAAGGACTAGATGACAGGAAATAATCAAACTGAGAGCTGAAATCAACAAAATAGAAACAAAGAAAACAATATAAAAAACCAATGAGACAAAGTATTTGTTCTTCAAGAAAATCAGCAAAATAGACAAATCCTTTATCCAAACTAACCAAAAGGCAGAAAGAGAATATCCAAATTAACAAAATCAGAAATGAAAAGGGAGACAACAACAGACAAGAGGAAAGCCAGAGAATTATCAGAATTAACAATTCAAAATTATTTTTTCAATATCCCCCAAATTGGAAAACTTAAGCGAAATGGGCAATTTCCTAGATAAATATCACACATCAAAATTAAATCAAGACCAGATAAACAAATTAAAAAGACTTATAACCACTAAGAAAATAGAAATAGTCATCAAAAGTCTCACAACACCCCCCCCCTCAAAAAATCCTAGGACTAGAAAGTTTCATAGCAGAATTCTCCCAGATTTTCAAAGAACTACGACTATCAATACTCCTCAAATTGTTCCACACAATAGAAACAGAAGGAACTTTGCCAAACTCTTTAACAAGGCTACAGTTACCCGGATACCAAAAACCCTACAGAAAGATACACATAAAGATACAACTAAAAAAGTGAATTACAGACCAGTCTCCCTCCTGACCACTGATGCAAAAATACTCAATAAAATGGCAAGCAAAATTGAAGAACACATCAGAAAAACCATCCCCCCATGACCAAGTAGGCTTTATTCCAAAGATGCAGGGATGGTTCAACATACAAAAATCTGTGAATATAATCCACCATATATATATACAAATTGAAAGAAAAAAATGATCATTTAATTAGATGCTGAAAAAACTTTGACCAAACTCAACACCCTTTTATATTAGTCTTGGAAGGAACCGGGATATAAAGAACATGCAGAAAAAAATAATAAAGGGAATATACAGCAAGCCAACAGCCAACATCAAACTAAATAGAGAGAAACTCAAAGCAATCCTATTGAAGAGCACAAGGCTGTCCATTCTCTCCATATCCAATATTGTACTCAAAGTTCTAGCTAGAGTCATAAGACAACAAAATGAGATGAAGGGGATACAAATTAGAAGGAAAGATATCTTGGGGGTAACTCTAACTAAACAAGTGAGAGACCTGTATGACAAAAATGTTAAATCTTTGAAGAAAGAAATGGAAGAAGACATAAGAAAATGAAAAGATGTCAGATGTTTTTATATAGGCATAATTAATATAGTAAAAATGGCAATCTTACCAAAGTAATCTGCAGGTTCAATAACCATCAAAATATCAACACAATTATTCAAAGACCTTGAAAGAACAATACTCAACTTCATATGGAAAACAAAAAACCCATGATAGCCAAAACAATTTTATACAATAAAGGAACTTCTGAAGGCATCACCATCCCTGACATCGAGCTCTATATAGAGCTACAGTAATGAAAACAACTTGGTATTGCCATAAAAACAGACAGGAGGAACAATGGAATCAAATCAATTAACCCGATGTTAATCCATACATCTCTAATACCTGATATTTGACAAAGAAGCAAAAAATATAAAATGGAAAACAAGAAAACATCTTCAACAAATGATGTTGGCATAACATGCAAAAAATGGAGATAGATCCATATCTATGCCCATGCACAAAATTCAAGTCCAAACGGATCAAAGACCACAACATCAATCCAGCCAAACTGAACCTGATAATGAGAAAGTGCCAAGTAGCCTTGAATGTGTAGGCACAGAAAACCATTTCCTAAATATACACCAGTGGCACAGACACTGAGAGAAACAATTAATAAATGGGCCCTCCTGAAACTGAGAAGCTTCTGTAAAGCAAAGGACATGGTCAACAAGAAAAAACTGTAGCCTTCAGAATAGGAAAAGATCTTCACCAACCCCACCTCAGACAGAGGGCTAAGCTCTAAAATTTATAAAGAATTTAAGACACAAGATATCAAAATAACAAATAATCCAATATAAATGGATACAGGGCTAAACAGTGATCTGTCAATAGAGGAATCTCAAGTGGTCAAAAAAACACTTAAGGAAATGTTCAAAATCCTTAGCTATCAGAGAAATGAAAATCAAAACAACTCTGAGATACTGTCTTACACTTGTCTGAATGGCTAAAATCAAAAACACTGAACACTACTTATGCTGGAGAGGATGTGGAGTAAGGGGAACATTCCCCCATTGCTGGAGTGCAAACTTGTACAGCCACTTTGAAAATCAGCATGGTGATTTCTCAGAAAATTAGGAATCAATCTACCTCAAGACCCAGCAATACCACTTTTGGGCATATACCAATGGATCCTCAATCATATGACAAGGGCATTTACTTAACTATGTTCATAACAGCATTATTCATAAGAACCAAAACCTGGAAACAATCTAGATGCTCCTCAGCCAATGAATGGATAAGAAAAATGTGATACATTTACACAATGGAGTACTATTCAGCAGTAAAAAGTATTGACATCTTGAAATTTGCAGGCCAATGAATGAAACTAGAAAATACCATCCTGAGTTAGATTATCCAGACTCAGAAAGACAAATATAATATGTACTCACTCATCAGTGGATATTAGACATAAAGCAAATGATAACCAGCCTACAATCAATCCACAACCCTAGATAACCTAGACAACAAAGAAAACCCTAAGAGAGAAATTCATGTGTTCTCTAGGAAGGAAAAAAAAAGATAAGACCTCCTGAGTAAATTGGGAGCATGGACAGGCCAGGAGGAGAATGGGAGGAAAGAGGGAGGAAAGAAGGGTTTGGGGAAACTGTATAGGTCAATTAAAAGCAATAAATTAAATTAAAAATATATAAATTGAATTTCTCAAAAATTTTTAACAAGTGGGACTAAAAGACAAAGCAAATGTGTGGTGAACATAAACACTGTTTTGATCAAATATTTCAAAATTTCTGATTACTATCCTGGAGGTCCTGAGCTAGGGCTTCACTTAATGATCTCCAGGACTGAAGAGAGAAATGAATCCAGAATTCCTTTTGATACATATTAATAAACATGCACTGGAAAGAATACCTCAGTTCCCGTGCTTGCAAACATGGGTTTGCTGTACTTCAGCAGAGCTGGCTGCCAGCCGGTTGTGAGGGTGGATGTCGGAAAACTGGCTGTTCAACTATTGTGTTGGCATCCTCGCTCTAGCAGGTATGGAGAATAGCTCTGCTGGTGGTTTGTGCTCTGGGGCAGTAGAGGCCACTTACCAAGAAACAATGTAGGAGGCTCAACCACGAAGTCATTGTGATGGGGGTAGAGTTGGCCCCGGCCTTGAGAGAACATGTTGTTGGGTACCTAGTTGCAAGAGCTGTTGTCTGGCAGCTCACCACTGCTTCTAACTCCAATTTCAGAAAAGTTCGAAGTCTTCTGAACTCCTCAAACACCTGAACACATGTGGTGCACTGTACTTGTTCTCAAATACACACATACACATATAGAACAATAAATCTTTTTTTTTAAAGCCATTGTGGCTATGAAGGACTGCCCAAGGCAGTATCCTAGTTTGCTCTGTTCTTAGGCTTGGCAATTCAGGAAGATGCTTGCTTTCCCACCTGAAACAACCATATGTCACAAAAGTTCCTCTTTGTGTACAAGACAGGACTTGTCAAAAATCTAGACTTTACAAGGCATCACAGATTGGTGGTGGTGGTATACATATGATCTGTATCTCTACTATATCTTTATCTGTATCTCTACTATATATCTGTAATTGTATCTGTATTTACATCTGTATCTTCATCTGTATCTCTACTATATCTATATCTGTAATTATATCTGTATCTGTATCATCTGTATCTGTATCAGTATCACCTGTACCTGTATCTGTATTTGTATAATCTGTATCTGTATCATCTGTAGCTGTTTCTGTATCATCTGTATCTGTATCACCTGTATCCATATCTGTATCTGTATCATCTGCATCTGTATCTACATATGTATCTGTATTCATACCCATACCCGTGTCCGTATGTGTCTCCGCATCCGTATTGTATCTGTATCCGTATCTGTATCTGTATCTTCGTCTGTATCTGTATCTATATCTGTATCACACCTATATCTATACCTGTATCTGGCAGAAGATGTTTCTCCCTTCTTTGCCCATCCCTACTTCTCTTACTCTCCTGTGGGTATCACTTCAGGCTTTGTACATGTAAATTTCTGCCTCCCCAACTCACCCTCCTAGGACATAGATCATTTTCTTAAAATAAACAAACTGTGTTTCTTTTCTTCCTCAAAATAAAAGAACTATGGGATTTGTTTAGAAAAAAATTGAAAACAAAACAAAACAAGACTTTAGATAGGTCAACTCATCAAAATCTTAAAAAACACCAAAAAAAATTAAAGATTGCTATGACTTGGTGAAAGTGATTGAGAAACAAATGAAGGAGATAATTCTTTTTGTTTGTTGTCAGCTTGGCATCCTGCCAGAACGAACACCTGAAGGTCCAAGGTATGCAGGCACTTCTGTCTTGACAAAGCATTGCATGCCCGAATTATATTGCTGGTTACTTCTGCTCTTCCTTAAGCTGCACACTGAGCAGAAGAGGCTTGTTTATTTCTTCCATGGCACAGCTCTACCCAAATCCCTTAACCATTAGATGAATGCCTTTACCCCTTCTCTACAGTGATTAAAAATATTTGGTCTTGCAATATTGGATCAGGATGATTCTCGCTCTTTATTCTGTTATTTTGAAAGAAACTTTGTTTTAATTTTTTGGAAGATATTCTAATTTCCTTTCTGTTTCTTTGACAAAACCCTCTGACTAAGAGCAGCTTAGAGGAAGAAAAGGTTTATTTGTTTTATACTTCCAGTTCACAGTCCATCACTGAGGGCAGTTGGAGCAGTGATTTAGGGGATCCAAAACAGGAACCATGGAAGAAGGCTGCGAGCTGACTCACAGACTTTGTAACTGGCTTTCATGTACAGACTAGGGCCAGCCACCCTACTAGGGGTGATTCTACCCACAGGGCCCTCCTCCATCAAGTAACTATGAAGTCAGGCCACCACAGACATGCCCACAGGCAAGTCTCATTGAGACACTCTTCTCAAGGGTCTCTAGGTTGGATTTGTATTTTGGGTACAAAACCTCAGATAAATAAGAAAAGGTTTTCCTAGGAAGTATCCAATTTTCTTGGCTTATCCATATGTGTTATTTTACTTACTCTTTAGAATAACTCAAGAACAATGGCACTGGGTTTTGATCCTACTGCACGTACTGGCTTTGTGGGAGCCTAGGCAGTTTGGATGCTCACCTTACTAGACATGGATGGAGGTGGGTGGTCCTTGGACTTCCCACAGGGCAGGGAACCCTGATTGCTCTTCGGGCTGATGAGGGAGGGGGACTTGATTGGGGGAGAAAAATGGGAGGCGGTGGCTGGGAGGAGGCAGAAATCTTTAATAAATAAATAAATAAAAATAAAAAAAAAGAAAAATTATAAATTTTTATTTGTAAGATAAGGCACGACAGGGACCTTTGGGGCATCCCATAGCAGGTCGGGCCCAAACAGCAGCGGATGACAAAATATGCCAGGCAGGGCTTGAATGTGGAGTTTTATTTGAGATAAAGGGAGTGAGAAGAGAGGAGATAATGGGAGAGACAGAGAGACAGAGACAGAGTGAAAGAGAAGGAGAAAGGAAGTGAAGAGAAAGAGAGGGGGAGAGGAGAGGGTGACAAAGACCGTCTTGACTTGGCGGGAAGAGAGAGAGATTTAGACTGGGCAGAGCATGTTGTCTCTTAAAGGGAACTTTGCACTGCCTACAGTGGACCTGCTTGCCATAAGCCAAGGGGTGACTATGCCCATGGGACAGGGCCAAGTTGTGCCTGGATTCTAACATTCCCTACTTCTTTTCTTATTTAAAAGGTGAGGAGTTAGGCATGGCAGATTAAGAAGATGATGGTGTCGCGTTCTCGAAACTGCTTCCTTCTGATTTGGGGCGGGGAATTGGGGAGGACCTGAGACAGTTGGGATGCTGCCAAGTCCTGGGGTAGCTGGTTTCTTGACTGCTGTCCAGGCTCTGTGGAACTATCCTGTGTCTCTTGGACCTGGCAAGGTGCTGGCGGCACAGAGAAAAAAGTTAAGTTTAGGAAATTTTTTTTCTTTAGATCCTGGTGATTGAAGGGGAGGGCATCAGGACCAGGGGAAGGAGGGAGCCCTTGGGCTTTTTAGGGACTGATAATTGAGGGAGGGGTGCATACTATCTGTTTGAGATGAATCCTCCAAGTTGGCTCCCTGGAACTTATAAGAATTCTTTGAGTTGTGAAAACATAAGCTTTAGACACATTAGCCTTTTTGCTGTTTATAATCTGTACTGAAATTGTTTGGTAGACACGGCAGTGCACTCATGTCAGAAATGACGATGACAAATGTTTTTTTGCACAATGAAAAATATCTTTTAGAGGTATAGTTAGAAAATGACCAAAGGGAATTAAAAATCTTGATCTTGCAGTATAGTAGTGGTAGCACTCTGTCAGAGCGTGATTAATAGCTGATCAGAACTTTATTGATAATGTGAAGACTATGAACGGCAGCATAATGAGAGAGAAATCTGATAACCTAAATTAGTATACCTTAAAATACTTTACTGTACCCTGAAACATTCTTATCGTCAGACCTGTATAGCTTGCATTTATACACCTTAAGTCACTTTCTTGTACTCTGAGACATTGTTATCTTTTATGACCTTCATGTACATACATTAATAACTGATTTACATTTACATACCTTAAACACTTTCTTAGGCCCTAAAACATTCTTAGATCCTCACATCTTGAGCTCTCATGTCTTTACATAAATAAACCTTAAAGCATCTGTTTTCCCACATCCTTATGTCTTCACCTTAACACTTAGGAGAAATCTGTTTTGTGAGTTTATCTCTTTTTTGAGTATAGTAACAAGGTAAATTGTATCTAGACCAAGCCTTCACTCTAGGAGAGTGAGAGACCTGTGACCTGAATTTTATACTGAGAACTGAGAAGGTAGTTGGCAAAGCTACCAGTTGTCCAACTGCATTAGAGATCCTGAGAAGGATAATTTTTTTTACCTGAGTTATTAATTTAAAAACTAACTTGACTGCTTATCTAGTCAACCTCCATTGGGTCCTTCATGGTTGTTGAGGGCAGGTCTTAGGACAACATCCATCTTTTGGCTGGCAGCGCAGGGCCTTCCATACTTCAAAAGATCTTATGGATTAGGAGTTTGTAGGAAGACCAGCCTACCTTGCCCTGAGCAATGAAGCAGCCAGTCCCTCAGTGTTCTGTTGTCCACTATCTGAATGTGTTTGCAACAGTTGAGGTGAAAGACAGGTTTTATCAGTGTCTAGCACTACTTGAAGTGAGTTACAGATGGACATTGGTCTGTGCCCATCCATCTCTTTTGGAGGAAATAGGGTGGTGCCAGAAGCCAAACTGTCTGTCTCTGTTATTAAAAGTCTTTTAAATTAATCATTTAAATGCCGTATTCTCCAGATCTCCTAGCACTAAGGGCTGTCTATTGGGTATATACGAGTTATGACTGCAGTATGAGATCTGTCTGGAGTGCTGGGATACTAACATTATTATTTCTTCCTGTGCATGAAAAGTTGACAGGTAAAATGGCGAACACATGACTATTGAGCTGGATAGTGGTGGTTGGAACCAACCCTGAAATCCACACACACATTTCTTTCCATGATCTGGCTGCACATTGTGATGACGGTCATGTTATTAAACAGTATAAAGTGCCCTGTGTTAGAAATTGTGTTGTGTTCATTCTATACTGTGATTTTGCAGAGATTTAGACACTTTTGAACTTTTATTTCATATCCCATGAATGTCTATCATTTGTGGGATAGTCAAAAATCAGTAGATTGTCTGAATTATTACCATCTACTACTGAGGGCCCTTTTCTGGTCTTTAAAAGTTTTCTTGGATTTTACTTATTATTATTTTATGTATATGAAGGTTTGCCTGAATGTATGTCTGTGTCATGTGTATGCATTACCCACAGAGACCAGAAGAGGAATTGGATCCCCTAGACTGGAGTACAGATTGAGAGCCACCATGTGGGTGCTGGGGATTAAACCCAAGACTTCTTTAAGAGCAGACAGTGCTGTTAACACTGGGATAGCTCTTCATATCTTAAAGTCCCTCTTTCACTATTTGTATTGTACTTCGAAAGTATTTTCAAAGTGGAACTTTGCTTTTAAGATGTAATTCCCCCTCTCTCTGCCTCCCCCCCCGTGTGTGTACATCCATATATTTAACTTTAATGATATCCTCCTGACACTTCCATTAATGAATGCTTATAGTGATTTGAAAGTACATAATGTGTTTGGAAATGATCCTCTGCCTACCTCTCCAGTTCTTGTTAAGGACACCAAAGCAAATGTATAGTTTCTCTGAACAGATATGAACGGACAGATTGTAAAAAAATTATAGTGCAGGGCAAGGGCAGCATCCTTCTACCCCCTGATTTTCTAGGTGCTAGTTATGGTTGATGTACAGGTGAATGGCAACCAGAACAGCTTGAAGATATACATGTTTTTCTTTTATCACTTTAGTTAAAAAATATTTTCTTATAGAAGAAATTAATTATATACTTCTTAAATTAGAAAATAATAGCAAACAGCAAGGTCTTGTTATGGGGCTCTGGTTGATGTCAAATCCACAATTTTTCTGCTTCCATGTCCCAAGAACTGAACTTTCCACACTAATAGCTAGCAGGAACTTTTATTTTAAAATAAAATAAATATCTGGGAAGAGATTTGTAATTTTAGAAAGTGCACAACAGGTAATTGTCTAAACACAATGTGAAAGTCAAGCTCAGGATTTTGCAAGCAACACACATTTTGGTTTTCTTTTCACTATAGAGGATAACACACAACACAACACAACATGTGTCCACACCATGAGTACAACACAACTCTAATTTGTTAGTTGGCTAGTGCAATTACACTATTGTCTACCAGATCTCATTGTTTAATGATCTTTAGTATGCATGGTCAATGTATGTTTGTGTATATGCATGTAGAGGCCAGAGCAGAATGTCAAGAATTTACCTCTATTACCTTCGTGCAGCTAGATTCATCTCCTACTTCCCCTGTCTTTGTCGAGAAGTCCAGATACCTCCTGTCTAGTTACTGGTTGTTCTGCTTTTTATTACAACAATCATAGCATTTTTTTTTTTAATTTTCGAGACAGGGTTTCTCTGTAGCTTTTGGTTCCTGTCCTGGAACTAGCTCTTGTAGACAAGGCTGGCCTCAAACTCACAGAGATCCGCCTGCCTCTGCCTCCCGAGTGCTGGGATTAAAGGCATGCGCCACCGCCGCCCGGCATAGCACACATTTTCACACTGTACAAATCTCTTCCTTTGGAAGCTTGCTGTTTCAGCTAGGCTGATTGACTAGTGACTTTTGAGGATATACTTGCCTCCTTGCCCCAATATTGCAGTTATAGGAAAGCACAGTGGAGCCCAACATTTTACATGGATAGTGGGGACACAAACTTAGGTCCTAACTAAAATAATCAAGCACTCTTACCCCACACAGCCATCTCTCCAGCCCCCAGTGTGTTTTTATGTGGTGAAATTATAGGCTTTTGAGCAGAGTCTATTTTGAGGAGAGGCTGGAAAGTAGAGAAAGTAGAGTTAAGTGCTGATCCAAAAAGGGAACACAGTCAGATTTGGTGCCCTAACAATGGCTAATGTTGCATATCCATGGCAAGAGCTCTGTAAGTGCACAACTTTTGTCTGGCTCAGTTAGCACAGTAAGCACTGTGCATCTTATCTAAATGAGCCCTGATGTCCTACAGTTAAACTATTGATGTGATAAGAATTCATTCTTGTGTGTTTACTTTATAATTTTTAAAGTGTTCTGTTCATTCAATGTCTTGAATATTTAATATGACTAATTGCTTCTTGCTCTGGAAATGAGCATGTTCTTTAATTAATTGTTCAAGTGTGCAGGCATGTAAATTGAAAAGATTTAGATTCCTGACTCTGTATATAGCACATAAGTTGATGAAGGGGATCTCAATGTCACACGTCAAACAGATTCTTCAACACTGCTTGCTTTTGTAGCAAAAACTGGTGACAATTAGACTTTGTGAGGTTAATCGTTTCTTATATCAAGGTTTGTTGAAAGGTTACTTGCTGGAAACATTTGAGCCATCATTGAATAGGTGAAAAACATTATAAAGAATACACTTCTATATGCACACACAGGCAAACATCCTTTCAATCATATAAGTCTTCTGAAACATTCACAGAGATGAATAGAAAATATTGACATGACCCAAGTGACAGCGGGGGTGTGTGTATGATAGGATAATACTGCTACCAATTATCCATAGCAACCAGCTCACCAATTATTTAATTCATAGTGATATATAGATATGTCTTTACAGATTATCTTTGGTTTATCTATAAAGACAGATGTTATCATTTGAGTTGAAGCAAGTACATTATACATTCATAAAAGCCAGATGGATGACACCACTTTGGGGAAGTTTAGTGCCTGTCTATAAAGAGCAGATGGGCGCTGCTCTCAGGAAGGTTTATAGTGGCTAACTAGCTATGACTATGCTGCAGAGAGCAATGAAATGCTCTCAGTTCTCCAGAGAATTTCTGCACTCTTTATCTGCAGTTGTAATTGTCTGCAGAACCTTTCAGGCTAGATTTACCATTGGACTTGCAACAGCTTTTCCTACCTGACATCTAAAGATAATGCTCTTGTGGTGATATGCAATGAAGATAAGCCGAAGAAATAAATGAGCCAGCTTATATGGTGACTCCATGATGTCCTTTTTGCTCTTCTTAGAAACAGTTTTTGTCCTTTAGATTTACCTAAAAACAGGTCAAAATGGGGCTGGAGAGATGGCTCAGTGGTTAGGAGCATTGCCTGCTCTTCCAAGGGTCCTGAGTTCAATTCTCAGCAACCACATGGTGACTCACAACCATCTGTAATGAGGTCTGGTGCCATCTTCTGGCCTGTAGGCATACACACAGACAGGATATTGTATAATAAATAAATAGATAGATAAATAGATAGATAGATAGATAGATAGATAGATAGATAGATATTTTCCAAAAAAAAAGGTCAAAATGTATAATAATCTTCGATGGAAAGCACCCAAATCTATTTTCTTCACCAATGTTAGCACATAAGAGTCTAAAACTTTGTGGTAAGCAAAAACAAGCCAATGCTAGCGGAGATTGAATTTATAGTCCATCTTCATGAGACTTCCTCATAAAATGTTGATAGTTGTCACTTGTTATTTTCTCAATAAATTGGTTACGCTTTGTCTTTTGTATTTTGATCTCATAAATAGTCTGTTTTGGTATAAAATTAAGATTATTACAAAATCTTACATTCACAACTGACTTTTTAAATTCAAGAAGAAGACAGCTCAAGCCTTCGTAAATATTCAAAATCATGATCATCATGTGAGGAAAAGTAGGTCACCGTCAAATTTAGATGTCAATATCCACAACTTCAAAGGGGATACCATCTAAACTGTTCAACGAGACAAAACAATGAAAATACATGGTGACAGACAAGAAAATCACAGTGCTCATTGACCGAGAAAGCAAAAGCATAGTCATCTCTGTTCTAGCTCTTGGTTCTTCTACTTCTTATGGAGGTGTCTGTGGAGGTTCAAATAACGGGTCTGAGTGTTGCTGAGAATTGAACATGGCTGCATGGCTATCCGATCAGGAAAACAAATCTGTGACCATAGTTACACTGTGTCAATCAATATTCCTGAAAGACTGGGATACAGAACTTGAGTCCCAGAATTGCCTTACTAACAAGCCATGAAGAATATCATTTTGCTATATAAGTAAACAAGTGTACTCCAACCTTGCAATATGGAAAACTGATTTCCTCCTAAGCTTTTTTCACAGAAAATAAAACATTGTGGATATTATAATGTTAGAAATTTTTATGGTCTTGTTAATAGGGACATTCTTCTCCCAATTATAAGTGTTAGCATTATTGATACAGTAATATATCTATTAAGATCTCTTGGTAAGTGTTTATAAGAGTGTATCTGTAGCTACTATAATCTTGTTTTTTGGCAAATTTTGTGCCTAATAGTAAATCTTTAATTATGATAACAGACCTTTTTCTGCTACATGTAATTTTGATTATAATGAGGATATTATTTATCAAGCTCACAACAGATTTGGTATATGTAGAATTATGAAATATGCAAGGGTGTTTTTAAAGAAACACTAAGAGGAACTCTAATGATTTTTGGATGTTTTGTTTTAGTTTGGCCTAGGTAAGTCTGTGATTGTATTAATCCTTATTGTTCAGATAGCCTAGGCGAAAGAGACTCTGCTTCAAAACCACCAGGATATTTTGTCTGTAATAATTTAGATACCTGGGTCCTGATGTAGATCTCTGAAAGATAGTTCTTTAGTTCAAGACATAAAAGATAATATTGCTACTATAAGGTTAAAGTAGGCCCTTGGTTTTTATTGCTTGATTTGTAAGGTTTCTATTTGTTATTAACCAGAGGAAAACCAATTTTTTTTCTCTACATCTTAGTTGACCTTTCCTGAATTTTAATCATACAGTCAGAGGAAATTTAATCACATTTCAAGGGCTAACATTTGGCTCCAAGTGCAGTACACATTTCTAGAGTTTTTCTAACATAGTAATTATTATTAGTTTTTCTCTTGTAACTAGATCATATGAATAACATTGCATGTTTTGATTCATTAATTAAGATATTTATGACTTCTCTAAGGCTGGTACTTCACCGAAAGCTGAGGGAGTAATCCGTGAATAGTAAAGTTTTGTGGCTATTTAGGTAGGATTTGACTGAAAGAAAAATGTCATTGAGTTAAGTCAAAGCACAGTAACATCTTGGTTAGGCTTAGGTTTCCTCTCCCTTTCCAATGTCACAAATGGATTTTTCTGAGCCTGAATGAAGAAGACGAGAAGACCTAAGGAACTTGGTTACCACCGGGAGCTCAGTCCTGCTTCTGTCTAACAGGCCACAAGTTCAACTAAGTCTGTTTCCTAAGACTTATCATCATTTCTTTTGTGGTCATCTACAACTAAAACTGTTGAACTAATGACCAAGACCATCCGAAAAGCTGGATGGCAAAAGAATTCATAAGGCCTCAAGAGACTTGGGGGAAGGGGTAATTTGAGGAAAGAGCCAGAGTGGGTTTTTTTTTTCTCCCACACAGTTTTGTTCCAAAAAGGTATCTGAAGACTAAAATTGTCTGAGAAGCCCAGGCTATTTTGGCACGTTGCTTGGTGAATGGTCCCTGAACAGGGCAATTGCTCAGTCACTCACTCTCTGACAACATCTGATCTATCTTAATCAGAGGTAGAAGGAGGAGATCAGAGGAGGCCAGGATTGACTGTGGTATATGTAAAGGGATTTCTTTCCCTTGCTTTGATTTTCAGGACTCTGAAAACCCTAATCAAATAAAAATGGGTGTTAACTTTATTTATTCCCTCCTCAAGATGTGCTTTTCAGTGAGGGAGTTGAGATCACCTACTGTGTGATTCATATGTTTTCTCCTTCCCACCAAGAGGCAAGCACTCTTCCACTAAGTCATGTCCCCATCCCTACAATATAGTTTTTAAGAGGTCCTTAGATATTCTTGCTTTGTATAGTGAGTGCCCTGTTCCTTATACATATTGAATGCTAGTGTTTTTCTTTAGGCTGAAAATGAGAGTTTTGCTTGTGGTATAATAGAATTCATACATTACATTTTTACAACAAGCAAGATGACTATAATAGGTAAGAATAAAGGGATGTGTAAAAAGTGATTAGATTTAGTTATCAGGGAAACAAAACATAAAAAAAAGACAATAAGCTTGAGCTATGGAAGGTGAAAGCTGTTGTCAGTATACTCATATGGGAAGCACAAGTCACCTCCAATTTTGTAACCTCAAATAAAGGGTCTTTAGTCAGGAGGAATCCTAGATGGCAAAAGTCACATGCAATGATACAAAGGCAGGGCTGTGCTATTTAAATGGGATTGAACTACAGAGAATTCCTCTTACAAGTACAATGACTTTATATGAGATTCTCAAGTTCACACTAGCAAACGATCCTAAACTTTTTGATGGATTACATTACTTATGAAAATAAATAATACTATAGCAAGAACAAAATGCATAACATATGTCTCAGATTTGCAGCTGTCTTTATACTGGGTTCTCTAGAAGGTAGAACCTGTGAGCAAACTTATGTCCTATGGCTTTGTGGGTAGATGCAGTCTTGGAACAGAGCAGAGAGGCAAAAAGGAACCCAAGGCACAAGAGAAAGAATCCAAATACAAATGGATCAGAAACAAGCTGACTACAGTTTCCCAAGAAGCACAGCTTGCAGCTTAGTTCTGAACAGTGTTTTCCAGACCAGTACAGCCTCAGAATCTCCCTGAGGGCAGGAGTTGGCAATCACTTACTGTTAGCTTTGAAAGAATACACAATGTCTGTAGCTATTACTCAACTCTACTCTGGAAACATTGAATCTTTCACATACAATATGGAAATGAATACATACACTAAAGTTTCAATAAAACTTTATGAATAAAAGTAAGAAGTGAGCCAGATTGACCTTTGTGCCTTTGAACTAAAACACAGTCTGCTTGCCATTTCCTGTTTCCCCTCTCTCTAGACAAAATTTACTTCACAAGACATGGTCATTTCTGAATATCTTCTTCCTGCTCCCATACTGCTGATAATCACTGAAGGAAATGATCCATGCCACAGGGCAACCTACTGTTTGAACTTGGATATGCTAGAGGAGTTATAGGTCCATGGATCCATTCCATTTAGATTGACTTCCAAGGACTACTGCAAATTCCACCAGAGTAACAGCGGGTGAGATGTGGGTTCTGAGAGAGAAGGAAGTGGCAGCAGCTTGGGACGTTAACCTGAAAGAGCAGCTATAATAATGAAGTTGAGATAATTAGAGTTGCCTACCTTGCTTCAGTTCTGTATCCAATTCAAATAAGGACTAGAATAGTCCAATATAGGAAATCTAAAGACTCTGACTATGTTCTGCCTTTGTGATAAAAGTCTGAGTGAGGCACAATTCAGAAGTAGTAGACTAATGTGTTTGATGAAGGAAATTTCAACTTAGCAGAGCATTGAGCCTGTGACATGATTACTGCTTGCTGCCTTTGGCAAAGCTTACAGAGACAATGCTAAGCTAAAGAGGTGGAAAACATGCATTTTAGTAAGGAAGGGATGTGAGTGAGTTGAAAGTTGAAGGTAAGGCAGATACAAAGTGAACATGCTGGAGACTCGAACTACTAAAGAGAAACATGGGATTTTCTGTTGGGACAATGGAAGGGATCCCTTCAGAACCAGGTCCCTCCCATCAAAGGTTCCAAGCTATTAAAATATGAATTCATTTGAAACATAACTGACAATAAAGAGGGCACCTGAGAAGACAGAGCCTCGGGGTTACACTACTCAGACGGGAGCCTAGTAAACTGCTTACCTAGGTTCAAGACCAGCTACACCAGGACTTGAAAGCTGCTATAGCTGTGGTCAAAAGAAGCTTGACTGCTTTTTGAGCAAGCAATAGAAGTGTGGATTGCTCATGTCCTGATGATTTTGCAGCCACAAAGACAACGGTGGACAGATAATATCACCAGAAGTCCAGAAGTGATGGATGTGGAACTATAGAGTTCTGTCTTTGCTGGGGATGAGGGAGGTCTTGCCCTGGTCTGGTCTTTCCTTGATATCTTTTCAGTTCTCCCCCTTATGATGTTTTTTTTCCTGTGTCATTGTATATTGGAAGCATGGAACTTGTTTTTGCTATTTCCAGAGGCTCACAGTGGAGAAATTGTCCTGAGTCTTCAAAGAGATTTTGGAATTTGGACTTTTATGCAGTATTGGAGCTGAGAAAATTAGGGTGAATTTGAAGTTAGATTAGATGCTCATTGGTTTATGACATGGCCACGTGCTTGTGGGAGTCAAGCTAAGATGTTATGGTTTAAAAGTGAAATGACCCTACCATGGAAACCATGCACTAATTTAAGATGATGCTTTTAGACATGTGGTCTATCTGGTGGCCTTAGATGTGTGACTGAGAATCTGCTACACACTAGACCATTCTGACTCTCTGTTTTCCTTCCTATACTGTAACCAGCTGTAAGAGGGCAGCACTAAGGACTCAGCCTACACTAACCCACACAGCTGTTTCCATAAAATTCCCCATGTCTTCCCACGAAAATGATTGTACCATCCTAAACTGTAAGCTACACCACATCTTCCCACTGAGATGGATCTCACTGAGATGAATTGTGACAGCTCCAACTATAAGCTACACCGTGTTTTTCAACTGAGATGGACTGTGATACCCCAAATCATAAGCCAAAATACCCTTTCCTCCTTAAGGTGCTTCTGTCAGATGCTTGATCATGGTAGCACAAAAGTAATTAGCTACTAAATAGTACTAAATCAAATAGTTACTATTACCGCAATTGTAATTTCCCAAGAAATCACCATACTGATATACAAAACAACTGTACCAGTTTACACCAGCAATGGAGGAGTGTTCCCTTTGTCCCACAACCTCTCCAGCATAAGTTGTCACCAGTGATTTTTGTCCTGGCCATTCTTTCTGGTGTGAGATGGAACCTCAGGGTTGTTTTGATTTTTATTTCTCTGATGGCTAAGGATATTGAGCAATTCCTTAAGTGTTTTTTAGCCATTTTAGATTCCTCTGTTGGGAGTTCTCTGTTTAGCTATGTACCCCATTTTTTATTGAATTATTTGTTCTTTTGATGAACAATTTCTTGAGTTCTTTGTATATTTTGGAGATCAGCCGTTTGTCTGATCTGGGGTTGGTGAAGATTTTTCCCGTTCTATAGACTGTCATTTTGTCTTATTGACCATGTTCTTTGCTTTACAGAAGCATCTCAGCTTCAGGAGATCCCACTTATTAACTGTTTCTCTGTGTCTGTGCTACTGGGGTCATATTTAGGAAGTGAGCTCCTGTGCCAATGTGTTCAAGAGTATTTCCCACCTTCTCTTCGATGAGGCTCAGTGTAGTTGGCTTTATGTTGAGGTCTTTGATTCATTTAGAGGTGAGTTTTGTGCATGATGATAGATGTGGATCTATTGTCATTCTTCTAATGTTGATATTTAGTTATGCCAGCACCACTTGTTGAAGATGCTTTCTTTTTTCCATTTTATATATTTTTTGCTTCTTTGCCAAAAATCAGGTGTTTATAGGTGTGTGGATTGATATCCGGGTCTTCTATTTGATTCCATTGGTCCTCCTGTTTCCAGGCTGTTCTCAGTACTGTAGCTCTGTAGTAGAGTTTGAAGTCAGGGATTGTGATGCCTCCAGATGCTCCTTTATTGTACAGGATTGTTTTGGCTATCCTGGGGTTTTTTATTTTTCCATATGAAGTTTAGTATCGTTATTTCAAGGTCTGTGAAATATTTCGCTATGATTTGATGAACATTGCATTGAGCCTATAGATTGCTTTTGGAAAGACTGCCATTTTTACTATGTTAATTCTACATACCCAAGAGCATGCTGCAATTGTAATTAATAATTTATATTATAGTTCAATATATTATATGATACATAATAAGTAAAGATAAAATAAAATCAATAATTGATACCAAGCAAAATAATTAAATATGTTGTTTTATTTCATTGTATATTAGATACTGTCAAATTGTTATCACTTTGTAGTATATACCTGATTAAAACAACCAGTTTAAATTTATATGGGTCCTGGTCTCTAACAGCTGTCCCATTATGAAGGAACATAAAGTGAGTGAACCCCACTTTGGAACAATAAGCAATGCCCCAGGCTTTTCTTTTTACAGAACACAGCAGTCCTAAAAAAGAGCTTGCTTATCCCCATTTTCAGTTTCCTGACACTTGGAGAATTGTGTAGAGCTCCAGAATCACATAATGGCCCAGCCATGATCCTGGCTCATCTGGTGCTAGAGACCTTAACTTGTAACCACTCCACATTTAAGTCCTATGTGAGGATGAGTCACAAAACCATCTTTGCCTGGGTCATACACATGGTCAGTGACACATGCATCCCTGCCTGTTCTCATGTCTAAAATAGGGTAATTGTTTTATTTAGACATTAAGTTTATTCCAGGTCTACAAATCTTTCATAATAAAGTAATAATGAGAAACGTGTCTGTGGGTTGGATGAGAGCATTGGAGAGAGAAGACAAAATGTTTTTCTCCCTTCTCACCCCTGACCCTGCAGTATATGGAATGCTTGCCTTTAGTTACAAGCAAACTGATGCTGTTAAAGCATATTATTAATCCATCATTACAGTGTCTACTCCTACAGTCTATATGAAAAAACTTCTGAGTGGCCTGCCACATTCCCCTGGATCACGTTACCTTCTCCCTTTGACCTCATCAACTACACTGCCCTTGCTTACTCTATCGTGTTTACCACATGGCTGGTCCTGTGACACACCAACACCCATTTCTTGTCCAGATTCTAATGGGCTGTTCCCTCTGCCTAGATAAGCTCAAGACTAGACCTTTGTAGAGGTCTTGGATGAAATGACATCTGCTTCCTAAGGCTTTCTTGGACAACCACTTTAAAATCACAAGGCCCTCCTTATATGCAATTCTCTGTTTCATTGTCTTCGTAGTACCAAATCCACTAGGACTTTGACTTTGTAACTTTTATCAGTTGCATATTTTGTTTTCTGCAGTTTGGGGGTGGGGGTGGGGGTGGGATTGTCTCTACCAGCTATTGAATCACTATTGAATAATCTTAGAACATATTGAATGAGTATATACTTGGCATCTGAAATATGTAGAATAAAACTAAATAACATGGTATAATGAGTACAGTGCTTATAGAAAAAACAGTGAGCTTCCTATTCAGTAGTTAATTTTGTAAAAGGTTATAATGTCCACTTTGTCTGTTAGTAATCTACAATGTACATCACATTCAGAGTGAAGAAGAAAATGCCACTTTAGACAGATGCCAATCTAAGAAATGTCTGTAGATTTCAGGTTTTCTATCAACAGCTCTTATGGTTAACTGTAATTTATGTCTTAGTCAATGCCTAAAATCCTGGGTTTTCCTATGGTGGCAGTGCTACACCACTGCTAAGAAAGCCATTACGGCAACTGGGGGTGAGGCTTGTGCCTATCATTCCAGCACTCGGGGGAGGCTGAAACAGGAGAATTGGCATGAGGTAGAGGGAAGCCTTGGCTCATTATGATATCCTGACTCTTAAGCAAAACAAAATCGAGCAGAAGTAGTGAGACATTCTGAAAGGTAATGTGTTAAACTCGTCACTTAAAATGTTTCATTAAAATGATCTTGTTAATAGTTGAAATTAGTATTAAGAAACTTATTTTTATGACTTCTAGGAGGGCTTTTTTATTTTTTCTTCACCAGTGCTCCTCAAACTTTAATGAACATTTGAATCACCCAAGGTCTGGTTACAATGCACATCCTGATTCAGTGAGTTTGGGGTAAGTACTGAGATTCTTACAACTCAAACACACTGCAGACCCTCTCATTCTGGTCCTTCCTTCTCTAGAGTGGAGCCAAATTCCTGGGTACCCACCTTTTCCCAGTATTGTAATCATGGGTGTAATTCGGAAGTTTTGCTGATACATTGACACTCAGTGTACACGCATAATAAAAGCTTGCTGTTATAAACATCACCCAAATTGAGAACCACGTGTGGGTCTGGTGAAGCTAGTTCATGCTCTGTCCTTTACAAGGCATTGTGGGTATCTGATATTTCAAGAGAAATGGTTAGGTATTTGAACTGTTCCTTTGTCTCCTGGCTGTGCCTCAGCCTTCAACTGCAGTTTTCGTGTTTTTGTAGCAATAGAACACAGAGGGGAAGGAGACTGAACTTCTTAATCCCTGGAATACGCAATGGAATTGAAGGTGGCTGAGGAAGTAACCATGATTTTGCTTGTTAATGCTGTTAGCAAACTTAGGAATTGAACTCCTAGCTGCACAACCTTGCTCTGTTGGCACTGCTCATTCAGTGAGCTCCTGAAACACTGAGGCAGAGATGTACTCACAAAACGTCACGTTACTCAGGCTTTGGTGTCCAGGTGGAGTGTAGTTCAGGGGTAAACTGACCTATCTGGGAACAGTTACCTAAGCACATCCTCCATGGGTCTGCTTCTGCAAAGGAGTTTTATTTGTTTGCCGTGAGCATGCTAACTCTTATTCAGTACTGGAAGACAGCAGTATGGGAAAATCTACTGTCCAGTAAACAGTGGAAGAGAGCAGGTGTGTCCATCTAGCTCTCATCCTTACAGCCCACTCAGCTATGAAGTCACCAGTAGGCTGACTCGTTGATGAAATCAGTGTACTTGTTATTTAATCACCTCTCAGTAGCACCACCAGTGGGGAAACAAGGCCCCCAGTCTTCTGAGCGACAACTCAGTGTGTTTCCCTTCTGATCTTGAACACATGGTCTTAGTAATTATTTGTACAGTGCTTACAATGTACCAGGAATTAACTTTATAAACCAATGGGAGGTTCTCTCTACATTCCTGTTGAAGATGCCACGGCCTAGAGAAGTTGAAGGACCAGTCAAAGGTAACCTACACAGTAACTACTTAGTCTGGGTATGATTAAGCCTACCCAGTACCACAGCCCACACTTAATCTCTGGGGTACTGTTACAGCATTAAAGCAGACTCCAGCACTCTAGCTTCAAATGCCTGATATGTCATTACTTTTTCTTTTTAGTCCTATTGGGAAAGCAAGATTATGCTTTCATGTTTATTTCATCTCAATTATTTTTCTCCATTTTTTTAATAGTGAAAATGATTCCATTTCTCACTTGTTAGCAGGTTTCATGAACATGTAAATGAAAAATCTAGTTTCTGTAAAAATAAGTCTAGGGATTTATTCAGGTACACTCTAGCATGTAAAGTAGTCAGGTAATACAAAATTGCTAAGATATGAATTGAAGCAACAGCTTAACGTATCTGGTGAAGCAATTTGTATATCAGAAATCTGATTTCACTTTTATGGATAGGCAAGCCCAGAATGACATAGGACTAGGTTTGTTTAAAGACTGGCCAGATCGAGCTCCAGTTTGGGTTTACAAGTAGAGTCCTGTCTGTTGCTATGTAGGTGATGAATTGTAGGAAATCTTTTCAAGGGCATTAGAGTTTATTTGCAAAGACAGCCAGAAAATAATTGCCATAATGCACAAAAGAAAGTAGCAAACATTCTTCGTCCCGAAAAAGCAAGCTTTTATTTGTGTGTGGTGTCTGTGTGTCCTTGAGGTCTTAATTCATCTTTCTGTCCTTTACCCTTCCACTATGAAAACGCACAGTCAATTCTTGTGCCATGAAATTAATTTTCTAACCTGCTAGACTACCCTGAGATGTAAGACACCACCAGTAAATGACAGCTCAGCTTGATTTCCTTTTATAGCCTTGAGTTTCTTTTAATTTATTTGCATTAAGGCAGCATAATAAATAAATGTTATCTTTAAAGAAAACAGTACTCTTGAATTCTGGCATGTGTGTACGTGCTTTTGTGTGTGTATGTGTCTGTGTTGTACATCTATGTAAAAACTTCAAATTTGCATTTCAGGATGGAAACTTGGCATTGTAAGTTTTATAGAGATTTTTTATGACTTAGTTATAAACCTACAGAAACAAAGCTTCATTATATAAATGATGACATAACCTCACCATATACCCAACTATAAATCAGTGTGCTTTGACCGTATTTGGAAAGTCAATTGAGGAAGAATATTGAGTTAATGTTTTGGGGGGAAAACAGAAAAGTCAATTCATTAGACATTCAGCTTCAATTATGAAAGAAATAGAGACACTGTAGTAAGAAAAGAAGCTGAAATAGTCATCATATAGAAGAAAAACTTACGTCAAGAATATTGTTAAGTTAAAAGAACTGTTTTAGTTGCTTTCCAACAGCAAATGAAATATATGGTTGCTGGGAGCTACTTCCCCGAGGAATTATTTCAGTCTCACGTGTTCTTCTGGGGATGGCAAAGGCCACACTCCTTCACAGCATTTGTGGCAGGCGACAGAGCCTGGAGAGGCCCAGGACTGTTTGCCAGTAGAGTTCGCATTGAGCACTTGATGTCACGTGTGCTCTGACACTGGCCTTCTCTTCAGGTCATTTCAGGATAAGGTGCCACTGAGAAAACATAGCAGCTGACACGTTTCAGGGGTTTGGCTGGCATTCCAAGGTTTATTTGAGTTCATCTTCTTTCTCATTGGTCTGCAAAGCTCAGTAAAAACTTGTGTTTTTTTCAGGGAGCATTTTCACTGCTTCCTGCCTATGCTGGTATCAGAAACAGCAGAAAAGTTTAAGAGACAGAATTTTATACAATTCTTCTCTTAGGTAAAAAAGAACTTTCTGGGAAAAGGTGCTGACGATTTGGGTTTAGAACTAAGGTTATGGTTTTTGGCAATGCATGGCAGCTGCAGGCTGAGGTATTTACCACACTCGGTCTATCTGTAGCGCTGGGGATTCATTCGTGGGGATTATCTGGAACTCACACATCCTACCACAAACTCTGGAGAATTTTTACTGATTGATTAGGGAGGTAGAGATACTCAGAGATGAAATGTGGCTGGGATAGCACCAGGAGTCTGCAAACACCTTTGTTTCATTTGAAAACTCAATAGATCACACCAAATCTCAGAAACTTAGGGTGAAAGTATCACTTATATGATGATTCTCAATTTTCCATATATTATACCCTTTACTGTCTGCTATGAAAAAAAGGCAAACTAAATTCTTTCATGAGAATAATTGCATACACACACAGCAATGAAAGGGGAGCTCTGAGTACAAGATGGACTTGCACAGCCAAGAGGAAGGACCATCCATAATCCCATACCTCCCTGGCTGACAGTGGAGCCCTTGCATAATCCATACATCAAATGACTGTACAGAACTTGTTTAAATGACTCCACAATTTGGGCATCACCTACTCTCATTTTTATGACTACTGTGACTCTGGAGGCTGATGTGGGGGTCAAATCTGGAGCCCGATCTGTCTTATAAGCTCCACTATGTCCTTGGAAGGTAAAGAACAAATGTACATATTTCATAATATCAGAGACTGTTATCTCTCTCCCACAGCACCCCATCCCTCGAAACATGTAACACTGGTCCATGAAATCCAAAGACTTCCAGAGAGAGCACCGGAGAAGATCATCTGAAATGAAAAGGGGACTTTAAACCTGCTTCCTCTTGGGAAAGCCTCTCTGCCAGCGTGTTCTAGGAGGGCAAGTTCAGTGTGCAGACCATTGGGGAGTGTCGGTGATGGACAGGGCAGTCCAGCAGCACTGTGGGTCTATACTTCGGCTATTAGTCTCCAGCCATGAAGGGCCCACTCACTCTGTCTATCTTCTTTTGCCTCTGCTCTCTAAAATGAATTTCTGCACAGTCGGGAGAGCTGGTGCAGAGTTAAGTCACACAGAGCCAAGAAAATGAAGTCAGATGTCTCAGCAGCTTTCAATGCATCCTGATTCTCACCACCCCCAGAGCAACCATGAAGTAGGAGGGACCAGATGAAGACATTTAAAAATTGGTCCTGCTCCACAGTGATCTGGTGCAAGCTAGGCCGCGGCTGCTCTGAGATGCCTCAGGAGGATCCTCTCTGCCTGGAGTCAGGACATGGGTGTGGCAGTTCTGCCAGGTTCAGAAGCCCTCTGACACCCTAACTTTGACAGAGGATGGATGAAGCTAAACCAAACAGCATGGACTTCCAGCACTAGTCATAGCCAACTTCTGGTCTTCAATACAGTCTGTTACAGAGGAAAGTGTGTGGGTGTTTGTGTCGGATCTGTGCTGCACATGGGGTCTACAGAGCAATCTGTGTGTGGTGAGATTTCCACTTTCCCACATATTACAACAGGAGAGGAAGTGCCCTTATTAAGATGAAACAAACCCAAATACCACCCTACCTCCCACCGCACCCCGTATAAATGCTCATACAATTTAAAATGTGTATTCACTGCTAGGGCATGGACAACCCAGAACTTTCACGGAGATGAATCTGCGATGCCATATAATACTACTGTGTGGCTATTTATGTAACAAGCATTGTCTGGAGTCACAAACCCAGTACTTTATACAACTAAAAAATGAACATGCAATAAAAAAAAAAACATGTAAGCAGTGAAAGATCAAGGAGATATACAGTCTGCCTCTAGTCCAAGTCTGGGTACTGGTGAGGTCTGTAGTCACTTGTAGAAACCTACCATCCCCCACATTCATTAAGAATGTCCTGGTCTATCACAAAGTGGATGGATATGGAAATAGTAGGTTAAATTCCCTCCCTCCCTCCCTTCCTTCTTTCCCTCCCTCCCTCCCTTCCTCCTTCCCTTCTTCCTTTCTTTCTTTCTTTCTTT
>NW_004949151.1:1483672-1530948 GCF_000317375.1 Microtus ochrogaster | reverse complement strand
TCTTGACTGTAGATGTGATACAACCAATTGTCTCAAGCTCCTTCCTGCCTCACTGTTTTCCCTCAATCACGGACTATAAGCCAAATGAGCGCTTTCTCCCCTGAAGTGTCAATTCTTTCTGATTTTTCTTAATTCTTTTCTGCATATGTTTGGTTTAGTTTCTTATGGTAGGAAGTTAGATTTTGAGACTTTAAATTCCCTCCCTCCCTCCCTCCCTCCCTCCCTCCCCTCCCTCCCTTCCTCCTTCCCTTCTTCCTTTCTTTCTTTCTTTCTTTCTTTCTTTCTTTCTTTCTTTCTTTCTTTCTCATTACTTCACATGAATGCCTGTATTCCTGGTCAAACATTCTAAGAAAAAAAAATAAGTAAAAAGAAGACAATTAATAAAATCCCAATCAGGTTGAGAATTTTGTTGGTACTTGATCTCTTAAACTGTATTAGAAAGATTCTATGAGAAACCACTAAAATAGTGAGATGCAAACAAAAAAACCTAAAAACAAGGCAAACACAATGAAACATGTGTGTATTATCAGCACCCAGGAGGCTGAGACTTGAGAATCATGAGTTTATGGCTAGCCTGGGCTACATAGAAAGAGCCTATCTTCAAAACAGAGCAGGTCAATCTTAAAATATCCTGAAAGCAATGAGTGAATATATGATCACCATGCACTTCTGTGTCTTAACCTAGCAGCTCTAATTGTTAGAACTGCTTTTCAGTTTTGGTAAGCATTTCCAGTGTTGAGGGGATGTTGCTTCCGATGTCTTAGACTGTACCTTGGTGTACCTTGTCCACGCATCTTATCTACTTCTTCATTTTGTGGAGAAACCTGATCAGGAAGGCTCAATTGTCTTGTCCAAATTCAGAGGCCTGAGACTAGAACCCAGGGCTGCTTTCCCCTCTACCACTTTCCCTATAGTGTCCTTTAATATTTTTCCTTTTTAGGTGGATTTACTAGGGTGTGTGTGGATAGGAGTGTAAGCTATTTAAAGTCCAGTCTAGTGAAAAAGTTGAGCTTATAATGAACCAGCAGCACTAAAACCACAACAGAGACGCTGACTAAGTTCTGCATAGACTCTGAGCATCTGAAGGTGGGTTGTGACCTCGAATTAACTGTAATTGATAGATTAAAAAGTATGACCCTTGAAAACACTGTAATTGAATCATTTCCTTGGGTTCCTGATCCTATATTATAAGCCTTTAATAAATAGGCTTGGTTTTATGAAACTGATAGAAAAAGTACCTTCTTTGATTCATGGCTTGATGTTTTGTTTGTGCATGCTCTTCTTTTAAATTTACAATGATGGCACTGGAATGGACAAAATTGTTAGCTTGGGTAATACATTACGAATCTTTTAAATGCAAATGAGACTTGTATTTTAAGTAATGTTACAATGATTATTCTCTACAAAAAACTGTTCCAATTTTTAGGCTATTGTACACTGTCAAATTGCTACGCAAATGCCTTTGGGGAAAGAAAATCAACTCAGCCAGTGGTGGCAGACCTTTCCTCAGGCCATCAGTCCTCAACTGCTCTAGAGTCTCTCAAACTGCTACTTTTCAACACCCTAAAATAGCAAGAGTAAATACTTTATGAACACAGTCTGTCTCTTGTAATTAACTTTTATTATAGTGATGTAGCTAGCCCAAAAATACAACTTATTGTCTACATGCTTTTTAAAATACATAGTTGATATCTTTTTGTAAGACTTATTTTTTCAATGATGGGAATCGATCCTAGGGCCTTGGGTGTAGTAGATAAGCTCTCTAGCTCTATGCTATAGCCTGACCAAATGACCTTACTGTTGACCTTTGACCAAGTGTTGTATTCATTTTATAATTATCATCATCATGTATGGAATTAGCACTCCCTGAATGCAAACTAATATTTCCTTTATTCTATAAACTACTATATTTTCACCTATACATTTAATCTCCTAGTAACTTCAGAGGTATTACAAGCACAGTAAGAAAATTGAGACCCAGAGAAGCTGACACATGCATGACTGATGTCACAGAAAGAGGACCTAGCTATGCTAAGTCTGAAACCCAGGTTTATTAGCTGCTGTGCTGTTTTCTAGTCTGTGCAATATCTATGCGTGTACATCAGAAATTTGGGGGGATTTCCCTTTTTAAACAGGGTTATATGACAAGATGAAAAGCTTTGTTAAAAGACTTTTCAATAAATAGCTGAGAAAGTGAACAATGGTAGTTGATGTCAAAATTCCCAAAATTTGTCTTTGGCCTAGTACTTCCCTGAAAGACCTCCGAGGGATATGTAAGCATGGGGAAGATGGTCAGGCAGGGAGGAATACTTTACTAGTACCTGTCTCAGTCACAGAGTTTTCTGCGTTTCACTGGGGACCTGAGTGAGACCTTGTAGAGAACTGACAGGCGTTTGTCTAAGTTCCCTGCCCTGTCTGTCCCCTTGCCTCTTCTGGCTCATGCATGGCTTTTGTCACAGCTTGAACATGTCTTCTTAAATTCAGGAATGGTTAGTCCTCAGCGCACAAGTGGTTGGTGGATTAGGAGGACATGAGCCTTTCTCTCCAGGGTGGCTCGTTCTCATCATACACTTATCACAGTGTGAGAGCCCACACTTCCATCCTTCACTTCTACACAGGCCTACTTGCTCTTTGGCTTTTTCCTTTGAGTTGAATAGCAAGAATCCTTCAACAAATGCACATATTTGGACTTCCATGATTCTAGAACCTCCAGTCAAAAATTTTCTGCTCTTCACAATTGTTCTAATTTTAGATATTATGTTAGAACAACAGAAAACAGACTAAAATAGCCCCCAGAGTGTCATAGAGAAAGTAAGTGCTTATTCATAAACAGGGCCAGGCCTGATCCAACTTTATCTTCAAAGAAAAAAGTAAATCCAAAGAGACAGGTGTTGGGATTCTTTTCAAGAAAGAGCAAGTTGTAGGTGTCCTAATTCAATAACTTTTTCTTCTGGCCACACTCCAATCTTAATGTATATCTTCAGCATTCTAAAGTGATTACCTTAGGATCAGGAAACCTTCTTGTTTCTGACATACCTGTGACAGACTTATTTCCCACTATGGACAGTGGGAAAGAGGTAAGACAGTTTGATTATCAGCTTTCCTTTGCTATCATGTATGTAAATATGGTGAAGATCCACAGCTCAAAACACCATCATTGTTCATCTTGTTCACTAATCTGAGATAACAAGCCTTCATTTCCTTTATTGTTAGATGAAATTATTTTAAGAGAAATTAAAGAACATATGCAAGAACCGTACTCTTTATATGTTTTAATGGTGAAGACTCAACTTTCCCAGTAGGGAGGGATGGCCATGTCCTTCTGTTCTTGCCAGTAAAGTACAAGGGGGAATCCCTTGGGGCTTCTCATTTTCTCTTCAATTAAAGGAAAACAATGGCCTTCTTCCTCTGTCAGCTCCTTTCCTCCTGCTCCACATTCCAAAATGGTAATTTGAGTCACTATCTTGCAGGGATAGCATAATGAGCTGAAGGAAGTCAGGGCTCTACAGTGTGATTGGCAGAGAGAAAGCACAGCTATTCTGCTGCACACACATGGACCCTGTAACGCTCCAGAAAAAGTCCACTCAGGAGAGCAAACTTGAAGATTCAGACAACTCTACTACATCTAAACCTGCCATGATGTCAGAAGCACAAAGGACTTCAGGGAGAATGAAGGATGACAGGAATGAGGGACAGAAACCTCAGATTTCCAAAAGAAAGTTGCTGATCAGAGATTCTCCAGACTGAGATGGAGAGAATTCCAAAGATAGGAGTGAATGTGGAGAGATGAGTATTCTGGAAGACAGGGAATGAGAGAAGATAGAGTGACTGCTGAGCTCTTAGGACACACTTTAAATCAATGTGGACAGTGAAGATGACCAGGGTAGTGACAGAAGATGAGACTAGAGAGGAAAGAAGCATCTTAACTTCAAGAGGGCTGTAAAGATTAGAAGACTTGGTGTTTTATAATCATGAAGAGAGATTATGCTTAAATCAGGAGACATTCTACCATAGGCATCCTTTAAAAGTGTCACAGTCCTAAAAGTCAAAGGCATGTAGGAAGAGTGTCTAAGGAGATATGATGACTACATGTAACATAGCACCCTAAATGGGATCTTAGGACCAAACATGACATCAGGGCACACTGAGGGGATTTGAATAAAGAATGGGATTTAATTAACAGTAACAAATTAAAGTTTGTTCATTAATTATAAAGATGTGCTATGCTAATTTTCTATTATCTATTTCAGACAGTAGAAAGTGACACATCTGTGAAGACTTCTAAGCTATCTTTGATCACTTTTCTGTAACCCAGTATATTTTGTGCCTATTTCTGTGAGTGCAGTCATATACACACAAGGTGTGGTGGCCAGAGGACCACCTACCTCATAGGAGCCATAGACCTCGGTTTTAAGCTGAGGTTGTCCCAGAAGTTAAGAAGCCTCTTCACTTCAAGAGGACTTTAATGATTGGAAGACTTGGTATTGGACTCACCACACTGCCTGGCCAGTGAGCTCCAGCTCCTCCTGCCCCTGCCTCTCCAGCACAGGGAATGCAGGAGCACTGTGCCCATTCAGCCTGTCACAGGGGTTCTGAGAACTGGATTCAGTTCCCTTGTGATGCAAAGCAAAGCAAGTGCTTATCAACTAACTCCCAGCTCCACCCCTCTTTTTTTGAAACAAGGTTACATGTAGTTTGGGCTAGCCTTGGATTTTCTATGTAGCTAAAGATGACCACCGATTCTCCCCAAATTCTAAGTGTTGCCAATGTGTCACCAGGCCTCATTAGAATGTCTCTATAAAAATAAGTGTTCAGATATTATCATAATATATGGGAGAAGTAAAAGATAAAAGAAACTAGAATCGTTAACGCTAAGACAAGTTTCTTCAAAGGAATGTAGACTTCTACCTCATCCTCATGGATGTGCATTCTCTCCTTTGCCTCTTTCTCAGTCCCTTCTCTCTGTTTTCCTCTGTATGGCTTTCTGTGTTGCAGAACACCAAGATGGTCATAGTAGACCAAGAAACCCTATGGTCTTGTAGTTACAGACACACAAATTGTTGCAGCAGGCCTGGCAGTATCATGATTGTAGCCATAGCTACTGTTAATGACTAGAATAGACAAGTTTGTATATTAAAATAACAATGATGAGAACATGCCTAAATAGATCAAATATTTTCTGGTAGAAGGAACATTTCCCAAGATGCTTAGTGAGTCAGTCTGCTTATTTTGGGCTTACTGAAAGTTCAGAGGAGTGGAATCACTTGATTCTCCTAAGAGTTTGATAACTAACATTAACAAAGACATTCTATGTTTGTAATTTCAGTGTTAACAGGAATATTGATGAATTCAGTTATGCTTAGTTCTTTAGAAGAGTGATGGCTTGCATGGTTAGAGGAACTGGCATATCTCAAGGGCTCTAGTTGTTATACTGAAGTGCACCACTTTCTCCAGGTGTTTAGAGGGCAAAGTGACCTTTAACTCTTTTTCTATAAGACTTTAGTGTAAAAGACTGGTATAACTGCTGGTCATTTGCAGCCTGGTTCATGAAGTTTTAGGGAGTAGGTTTTGTGGGAAGCATAAGGCTAAAAGGAAAACAAAAAACAAAACATCCCTCAAATACATGAATTGCATCTAAGAAATTATAGTTTGCCATTTGAAAATTCTGTGAGACCTGGAAGGAGGTGGGAGGTCCTTGGACTTTCCACAGGGCAGGAACCCTCACTGCTCTTTGGGCTGATGAGGGAGGGGACTTGGTTGGGGGAGGGGGAGGGAAATGGGAAGCAGTGGCAAGGAGGAGGCAGAAATCTTTAATAAATAAATAAATTAGTAAAAAAATAAAGATAACATTATGCATAAACCACTTGAGAGGGGGAAAAATAAATATTTGAAAAGTATGATAAATAGGATGAGCTGTAGAGAAGTGGAGTAGTTTCATGAAACTTTCAAATCCGCAATGAAAATGGAGAAAATTGGTTCAAAACAATTCATTTATAAATAAGCTAAATGAAATGTAATCGTATATAATCATACATACACACACGTGTGGGGGGGGAGTTTTTTTGTTTTGCTTTGGTTTTCTTAGACAGGGTTTCTCTGTGTAACCCTGGCTGTCTTGGAGTTTGTTCTGTAGACCAGGCTAGCATTGAACTCAGAGATCTTCCTGACTCTGTCTCTCAAGGGCTGGGATTAAAATTTGAGTCACCAGCACCACACAAATATTTTGTTTTAATAAAATATTTTCTTGATAATTCCAGCTGACAGTTCATTTTATGCAGATGTGTTTTGAAATGAACAGCTTCGCTTCATCACAGTTCAATGCCATTGTGGGAACTCAAGCTGCCTGCCTGCCTTGACTGCACAGGCTTCACTGGTTATCACTGGTTTGAACTCCTCAACCATGCGTGCCCGAAAAGGGAGCAATGTTTCCCTATCGACAGCCAAGGGCCATGGTCATGTCTTCTCCCCAGTGTTTCAAGCTTGCGCACCGCTGCTTTTCAGTGGATCTCTTAAGAATGGCCGATAGCTCTGGGGAGCAGTTAGGTTTAGTCACCAGTTATGGCCTGCAGGATCAAGAGTAACATAACTCTGTTTCTTAGATAAAGCTTTTTCCTCCACAGGTGCAAAGACACTAAAATTAGGGAGAAGATTAATCTGTGCTTACTTACACAATTGGGAGATTGAATATGGCCACTACAAACAACATAAAAGAAGGAAGAGGAGGAGGAAGGAAAAGGGGAGGGGAGGAAGAGGTGGTGTTGGTATTGGCAAGGTAGTTATATAGCAGGTAAGGGTGCTTCCTTCAATCCTAAGGAACCAAGTTCAGTCCCTGAACCCCACACGGTAGAAGGGAAGAACTTACTTCCAAGTCTCTATCTAGCTTCCACATGGCATGCTGTAGCAAACATACATATATAAAAACACAAATACAAACACGTACACTCTAAATGAAAACATAATATAAGAAGTTGTCAGAGGAGGGAAAAAGAAAGAGAGAGAGAAATTAAAATAGTCCTATGAACAAGTGAATCATTTCTTAAAGAGACTGAAGTCAATATCCCTCTCCAGGATCATGATACAGCAGATGAAATCCAGTAGGTGTTACCTGCATCATATGGCTGGGAGTCTAATACCAAACTCATCTTGTTTTGGCATCTGAAATTAAAATATACTGTCCCCATTTGTAATAGTATTTTTTCCCCTCTTTTACTCTCTTTGAATAAATGAGGGTGCTCACAGCTAAACCAATTTCCATGGTTACAGGAGATCTGAGTAATTCCCCGGGCAGAGAAGAAAAGGGGTAGTTTAAGGTAAACATTACCTTTACCTTATAGAGAACAGTTGCTTCACAACAACACCCCTGCTTCTGCTCCTGTTGGAAGCCGAGCATGTATTGAGGCCCAGGTTCTAAGCTCACTGCATCTGTCTGCCTTTGGCGTATCCTGTGATTTTCATCTCAAGAAGCCCAGTTAACTTTCTTTCCAGAGTTTGTAAGCTTGAAGCAGGTCCAGGGTTACAGGCACAAAGAAATCTGTGAGACCGTCAAGTTATATTTATTATTCTGAGGTATCTGGTAAGCACAGTATTGTCATTGGCACCATGCAGCGAAGCCTTGATGTTTTTGATGTTGCAATATACCAGTGCCATGCCCTTCTTTGGCCAGGCCCTGATAGGAAGTTAGGTCTTCAAGCTCTGTGGGTAGAGGGCTGGCCTACATTCTTCCTTCACTTCTCAAATTCGTATCATGAATTTACCGTGTAAAGATACCTTATTGGATTCTGGAAACACAGGACAAACCAGTTATTTTCTGCTGGAAGACTTGGATCAGACAACCTTTTCCTTTTCGAAAATGAAAGAGTATGCTGTGAGGAAGGCCCGTTTAGACTTTTAATTAGATATTCTAAAAAAACTTGACTATGGCACGAAACCACTATTTCTTCGTGGTGAGAGAAAGTTTGTAGGCATGAGAGCACATCATAGACAATGGATATCTCACTAATCACGAGGACTGAATGTACCTTATATCATATTCCTGGCTCAGCCCCTTTCTCTCTACATTTCATATTCCTGTGTGTCTCCCTTTAGTTCCTTTTCTCGTGTACTTTGTATCCCAATAATATATTTATAGATGATTTTGGCCTTTACTTCTCTCTCTCTTTCTTATTTTGCACATCGTCTTTGTAGTCTCAATTCCATTTAAATTTGAATAGGAATGGGGAAGTTAAAGTTGGAATTCACTACCAATGAGTTCTTACTTTTCTATGTCTAAGACAGACAGTAGTGATCTAAACCGATGGCTTTGCACCTTGGAAAGAAGAGGTTTTCTCTTGCTTACAAGCCCATCTTTCTTATAAAGCATGTTTCAAGCCATGGTCTGTTGATGTCCACCAATGTGCACTCATTCACTTCCCCTGTGCCTCAGAGTGGTTCAGGTCAACTTCTAGTAAGATGCTGTCTAGAAACTTATTGGCAAAACCATCTTCCTGCCCTGATGCTGAAAGAGCCTGAACCATCAATAATTGGACACATGTCCACTCATTCAGCTTCTCTTCAGTAGTCAGGCATCTTTAAAAAGCTATCTGGGAAGAGTCTAACAGTGATATGATCATTTTCAACAATTCGACTTCTGTGTGCCAGCTGCTTCCCTTTGCCAAAGTGGAAGAAGGTATATTTTTCTATAATAAATTGTACAATATTTTCACCTTTTAGGTGGATTTGCCTCTCTTTGATTTTAGAAGGGTCTTTTGACCTTCTCTTTTCATCTTTATATTATTGGGTAACTAACTGCATTCTACAAATATGGCAGAAGAAAAAGTGCAGTGTCATGTTGGATCTGCCATTGTCACCCTTTCAGGCTTTAACAGACTGTGTTAGCTTATGACAGTAGAATACCAGTAAATTTAAAAGTAAACTGAGGGGCTGGAGAGATGGCTCAGAGGTTAAGAACACTGACTGTTCTTCCAGAGGTCCTGAGTTCAATTACCAGTAACCACATAATGGCTCATAACCATCTGTAATGAGGTCTGGTGCCCTCTTCTGGGATAGAGGTGTACATGCAGGAGGAACATTGTATACATAATAAATAAATCTAAAAAAAAAAAAAAAGTGAACTGAGCCAGGACATTAAAGAGGCACTCCTGGTCATGGGACAGAGAAAATCTCTGAAGACTGACATTTAGGGTTGGATTAGTAGAAGTCCATTTCTGCAAAACTGTTAGATGGCAGCTGTTTAGAGTCCAGTGACTTACGACAGTCTCTCTGCTGATGACGGGGATCGTTGCCATTAAACAGTGTTGCTCACTTTTAGAGAGACTGGCATCTGGAGTGCCAGTAGTACTTAGCACTCATACTGCAGTATAAGTGTACTGCACTTTAAGCGGCTGCTTCACCAGGACTTTCAAGCAGTGACAACCCCTAATGGCATTTACTCTTGCAGACCACAGAGCTAGAAGTAATCCATGATGCTTTATGAAGATGCTTGTTCTGCTAGTGTAAATAAATTGAGGAGGGAGTGTGGAGAAAAAATTGAGGATGACAAATGGTGATGAAAAATAAGAAGGGAATACAGAAGGGGACTTAAGAGAAGGGAATAGAAGAGGAGATATAAAATTAATAATGAGACGCCTACTGACACTATATTTTTTTTACCAGAGAACTGTACATAAACAGTTACCCTGAGTGATCCATAGTAGCTTTCAAAAATGAACTCTTGAGCTGGGTCCTAGTTATATTTTAAGATTGAAACAGAAATAATGGCTCTCCCTTTCTTCACCCAATGTCTTAAGCAGGAGGACTGGGCCGCCTTCCTCAGTTCACATTTTTCCAATACTCTGACAAATGAAGGGAAAGAGATCGTGGGCTTGGTGTGCATGCAGGTCAACCGATTGTACCCTCTAATGGTGTTTTCAAAGACCTTCTTGTTTCTTTTTGGAGGTTTTATTTCTGACTCTTAATTTGCAGTGTGGACCTTGGCTTCTTACCCTGAGATTCAGTGTGGTAACTGAGATCTTCCCAACCAGGCAAAACTGAAGAGTTCTGAGCTCTTCTGTTTGTTGGTAGAAAGGGAATTGCTTTCATTTTTTTTCCTGCCAAATTCTTCTCCACCCTCATTCCTCATTTTGTACCCAAGGGTAACTATAACGGATAGCTGTGGTGTCTTTATCAGCTTTAGATTTTTCTCTTTAAACTCAACAAGACACTTCTGAAGCTCGTCTTTCTTTCCACCCTAGATCACTCCACTTCACTGCTCTGTTCTTTGCTTGTCCCTTGCCTTTATGACCACATCAAAAACCAGAATCGGAGTTAGTTATTAATAGCATGCTTTAACTAAAAAATAGCCATGTTTTTCACACAATACATATATGTAGAGAGTGAGAAAAGTTAAAGTTTTGAAGCAGTAATGTTAATGAAGATGTTGCTGTCGAAATAATACAGATAAGCCTGCAGACATAAATCCTAGAAATGAAGCATCCACACAAAAGATAGTGATGAATAGACAGCATCTTCTAAGTCATCGTTTCCTCGTTTTTGTTTTTGTTTTTGGCAAATGAATATGTTATGGGATACATCCTCTTTTTTTCAGTCCTAACATTTTGTGGTTAGAATATGAATGACCCACCGATGTTAATTATACTAATTAAAATCATCCACACCCGACTGAAGTACTGTCTTTATATTAACTGAGAAGTCAAAAGCACATCTTTATGAATGGCATATTCTTAACTCAGTAAAATTAGGTTGGCAAGAATGTTGCCTGAAATATTTCATGTTGAAGAAAACTTCCAGTGTAATCCTAAGCCTACTTTGGAAGGCTTGTTGTGGGTAAGATTTGGAATCTGGGATCATCTGGAAGGCTGCCTCTTTCACACATTCATTGATCTTTTTCCATTCCCAGGAATTCCAAAGGTAATGTGGTCTCAAACTTCATTTTTCTGCATTGTAAATAGGTAATAACATTAGAATATCCTCAAATCCACATAGTCATAGGAAATAGTATTTGTAGTAAAAATTACCCGTGTTAAAACTAATATTTTAATAAAAAACTATACTTTTTAAAGAATAAAGACGTCTAAGATAAAAGCATGTGAGAGGTCAAAGATAGAGCTTAGAGAATACATCATTGACCTAGGATCTACAAGGGCCCGAGTTTAATCCTCAGCACCACAAAATGCAAACTTCCTAACAGAACAAGATAAGCAAATATTGCTAAAGAACCTGTAAGGACAGTCCTGAAGAAATAGTTTGTATTTTCTGAGATAAAATACCCCCCCCCCATAGTTTGGAATTGTTTTAATTTAAAAGTTGCATGTTTTAAAAGCTCTGGCAGATGCCTTTGTTTAGATTCCATTATTCTTCACAAAGTGTAAGTCTTTTCAAAGTTTGCAAGTCAGTTTTAGTAACACTTGCTCAGTAACTTAGAACTAAGCCTTGACTCTGAGTCTCAAGGAAAAAAATCATCTCTTAAATTCATGAAGAAGTTACTTAATTTATTATAATTGCTAGTAGCACACTAACCAAGTATCATGTTAGATAAGCCTTAAGCCAAGGGGACAGTGATTCGGAAGGTCTTGGATCAAAACACCTTGTTAACTGTGATGATTCATCTTCATTGTCAGCTTGTTTGGGTTTGGTGTTATGAAAACACGACCCTGGGGTGTGTCTATGAGGTTGTTTGCATAAAGGTTAAATTGAGGAGGGAAGAGGCTCTGTGAAAGTAGCAAATAAACAAATCCCTGAGCTGGGATCCTTACCTGAGTGAAGGAGAAAGCAAGCTGGGCAGCATCATCTCCCACTCTTTTCCTTGGATGCAATGTGAACAGCTCCCCCACGTCTTCTCTGCTGTGATGAACTGTGCTTTCAGACTGTGAGCCGAAATGGGCCCTTCTTTCCTTTGGTTGCTTCTTTTGGAATATTTTGTCACAGAAAAAAACTGGCAGGAAATGCATCTGTGTACATGAATTACATTATCTGTAAATAAGTGGATTGCTTAGGTACTCTCATGAGTTGGCTCCTGGCTTCATGATTGGTCTACTTAGCTTTTTCTCAAACTTATTTGCTCCTAATGAGAACACTGCTCTAGTATGAGTTCTGGGCAATGAAGATCAGGTTTTCTCTTAATTTTCCTGCCTGTGGCCTGGGTTGAGGTGAGAGTCACTCACTGTCTCAAATATCTGCCTGATGTTTCCAGGTATGAGCCGACCCTTCACATACACATTTATTGGTGCCCAAGGAACTGTGGGAGTTGGGATGTTAGAAGACTCTGCTCCTTTTACTGAAACCAAGACAGAAGAGAGATAAAAGCACGGCACCCTTCAAGCTTTCTGTGTGGAAGAGGGAAGAAGAAAGACAGACACGTGTATGTGTGAAGAGGTAACAGCATTTCCTATATGCTGGATAGTTTTGGTTTTTTTTTTTTTTTTTTTTTTTTTTGTTAGGGCCATTTTACATTCAGACATTTTTAGTTCCTTTCCTTTGACAGAGAAAATGCAGGATGATGAGAAAGTCCTGTCTGACATCGCCAGATTACTTTTGCATTATGAAGCCATTCCAGTGGTCATCAGAACTTCAATATGCTTTAGGCTCAGAGAGGATAAATGGAATTCTTCTTGAGGTCCCATTTTCTTTGGAAGGATCACAGAATTGGAGCTAATATATACAGAAAGTCTCCTTCAGACTATTACATTTAATTTGGCAGGATTGTCCATTTTTGTAATATTCTTAAGAGTCTCTTGGCTCTTTTACACATGCTTATGATGCTGTTTTAGTTGTCCTCTTTTTCATGAAGTGGGGGCAAATAATTTCATTATCAAATGTACTTCCTTCATCTCTCTGCACTGTCTCTTCTCTTTTGGAGAAAAGTTTGATTATCTTGGTTTTACATTACCTAACCATTGTCTTTTGGAGAGAAGTTTGATTATTTCATTTTTTCACAACCGAACTATTGCC
The DNA here is from genome assembly GCF_000317375.1 of Microtus ochrogaster. Classification (NCBI taxonomy): domain Eukaryota; kingdom Metazoa; phylum Chordata; class Mammalia; order Rodentia; family Cricetidae; genus Microtus; species Microtus ochrogaster. The sequence goes on along the minus strand of NW_004949151.1, from coordinate 1,518,003 downwards.
TTTTGGGGAATACCACTTACAACTAATTTTTAATAAAGCAAAGCCTAGATGACGTTTTCAGAAAATATTCTTAAGAAAGCTTAAGAGTGACAATATATAACTAGGGCTTCCCTCTCGTGCCTTCCCAGGACTTTCCATCTATCTGAAGGTCTCAGTGTTGGGTGATAAGCAAACTCCTGAAACTTGATCTCTGATTGCTCCATCTGCTGTGAATTCTGTGTTCATGCTAATTTCATAGCCAGGAATGAAGACTTTTTCAAAACACTAAGTCTGAACTTGAAGATATGCCAAGTACATGAAAATCACAAGTGACTACGTACTGTATGAATAGTGCAATTAGGAAGTTTTAGAAAAAAGTCAGAATAACTTATTTATTAAGTGAATACCAAATGGTAAAAAGAGTCAAAACACAGAATGGATGAGTTGGATTTGAAAATACAGATGCACACCAAGAGATTGTATCTTGACTCTAAAGGGCTTAAATATTTTGCACCTTTTAATTAATCAACAAAACAATTATATAATTGGATGTTAGGTACCACAATGTCAGATTCTATTAAAAGGATAAAAAGGACTGCCTTATTGTCTCTTCTCATGGAAGATCATATATTACATAAATAATTACAAAATCATTATGCATATGTGTGGCTATGACCAGCACTCTACAGAAGGTGAGTACACTAAAGCCTCTTGTTAATGAGGTCCCATGTACCCCCATATTCAACAAATATCCTGAAAACCTCTCAGAACACACTATGATTGAAAATCCACATTTTATAGTGTCTCAATTATTTGCTAATAATTAGATTATAAAATGTGAGATTATTTTATAATTTGTGTGATTTGAATTCTATAAGGAGATAAGAAAATTCTATATTGAGTGCTAACCAAAAAAAAGTCTACTGTTTTATTGATACGCTCACAGAGGATTCTTAAAACAACCTTGGCTACTCACTGTGAAAGGGCCATTTGTCTACGTTATTAACTAGTATTTTTGGTCTGATTGCCCTGAACATTATTTAAAATAGGGATAATAAGGATTATTTTAACAACTTCAGAAGTAATTGTGGCAGATCGATGAGAAAAAAAGCAACTGGAAATGAAAAAATATTACTAACCTTTGAATTTTAGAAAACAATGAGTATTTACTTCAGCATGAGGAAACCCGAGATTGTAAAAAGCTAAATTATGGTGCATACAGGAATCAAAGACATGCTGATGGCTTAGAAAGAAAAATCAGCAATGTATAATAAATAGGAAGAAATTCCCCCAGTGTTTATCTTTTTATATATAAAAAAAATAAAAGCAACATGAAGAAGAGGGAGACAGCATCAGTACCCAGCAATCTCCATAACAATGACCAAAACTGCAACAGTAAAAATGCAATACCTATCAAAGATATACTAGAAGGAATGTTTTGTAAGGGAAAGAAATACCCATCTAGCTTTTCATTTCTATTTCCTAGTTCTTCTAGTAACAATCATATGTGTATCTTATTTGTATTGTGATTTGTTTATAGATTAGTCTAAGTAACAAGAGTGCATTATTTGTAATTTTGAAATAATTGGGATGCCTTTAAAGATCATCAAATTTTAAACATAAAGGGCTAGCATCTAGGTTTCACTCATAGAAACTGGAACTAAAGTCATGGGAAAAGGACTGATTTCTTTCAATATGGATATGACCGAATAAAATACAGGTGTTGAAAATATTTCAATAAAATTTATCATTTGGATGAATGACATTTGTGTTTAATAAAGCCACCTTGAGTTGGTTCAAATATTGTCAAGAGAAATAACACATAATCGATGCCATCAAAACTTGCCATCTCTCCAGAATCCACTTGTTAATGGGCTCCCTGTGGCAACTGGATGCCTTTCTTCCAGGTCCTTCTGACTTTTCTTCTGCAGAGAAGTGGAAGAGGACATTAAGTGTAGTGCGTCTCATAGAAGAGCGAAAGTATGCCCATAATCACTCTAGCAACAACTGGTCTCCAAGATTTTAATATTTTCCATAGTGAAAATTTAAAAATCTCACCCACAAAACGCAGTGTACTTGGGGGAAGACCCTGTATATTTGAGTTCTCCATTTTACTCTGTGTCCCATATCACACTGGTTGATGAGTTCTTATCTGTAAAATTTCTGTATTTTCAGGCTTCTAGACTGTGAGATTTATGTTTTTAAAAAATTTACTTATTTATGGTTGCATGCATATTACATTTCCCTGAAAACTAACAAAGATTTTAGACTTTTAAAAATATTTTTAAAACTGATAATATTATTAGAGAGAAAATGTATGCAGGAAATATAAATAAACAGAGAAAAGACTATAGCAGAGTAAACATGGTTTGAATGAGGGATTGAGGCACCTCAAGGGCTAAGGTTGTAATTCAGTCACTGAGTGCCTGCTCGGTAGCATGAGGTTCTGAGTTCAATTCCTTGTAATAACAGAGAAAGAGAAGATTCGAACATTTATATTTGACTACTGTGTATATGAAAGGGACACAGAATTATGATTGATTTGAAAAATTCTTCAAATTCTAACTCAGGATAGCGTTAACAGAAGGATCCTCTGAATATTGCTCCTTCAGCACAGTGGTTTCAGATAATTCTAGCTCTCCTGTCTGGGGTCATCTGACATGGGTTTCTGCTCACATTTGTTCTCTTCTATGCTTTTTTTCCCATCACATTTGTCTTTTTTGCATTCTCTGCGGGGCACTGGCTAAATCTATTTAGGCATTGGCATGCTTTATTCAACGGCTCTCAAAGTATGTGTATTCCCATTTTACAGAAAAGGAAATAAGCAGAGAAATTCAAGGGACTTGCCTAAGTTTACAACTTGTACAAAGCAGAGCTGGGATTTGAACTCTTGATTTTGTATCTAATTACTGTGCTCCATGACCAAGCCCTATAATTAGTGCTATTGTAGTCATTATAAGAGCCTTCCCAAACACACTGTTATCTTCATTCTTACATGATAAAACTCAAGATGATTATATTTCCCAAAGCTTAAGCTTTGTACATGAGAAACCCAGCCTTTGAGTTCCCCTAAAAATGTATTTTTGTTACCAGGCATCATCTTTTACTAAATTTTAGCTAGTGTATTCTCTTAGAAGAAATTTTAATCTTAAAAATTAGCATATGACATAGAAATGCACATATGAATATAATAAACATATTATTAGGAGTGATCTCAGTGAATAATGTGTGGATGGATTAAAAACAAAATTGAATCGGTGTTCATGAATCTTGTGTGAATGCCATCAAGAAAATCTTTCATATGAATTTGAACCTAATGACCTGGTAAGTTATATATTCCCAGGTTTTCTAGTGGCCATGTCCTTTAAGACATCTTGTTGATTTTTATCTCTATAAAAATAGCTAAGAAGAAACAGTTTAAAGAAAAATTCATTTACTTTGGCTTACAACTTCAGCTATGTTATTCCAGGTAGTTTGATCCAGCAGCCGGTGCCTGTGCCTCTTAAGGAAATATCACAGTGGTGTGCTCGAACAAAGCCTCTCAGCTCACAGTGCACAGGAAACAAAGAGAAATAGAAGGCATGTGCCTGGTACCACACCTGCTCGAATGCACCTTTAAAGGCACTTGAGTTTATGAACTGTGAATCCATTTCTCACATTAGCATCCTCATGATCCAGTCATTCCTCAATTAATATTAGAATCCTGGGACCAATTCCTTAATATATAGGGTTTTTAGAAAAGTTTTATATATAAACTATAAAAAGCACAAAACACAAGCCCTCATTAATAATACATAATAACATATAGGGTCTTAACAAAAAGTTGCAAGGTATTTACATATATAGAATAGTTAAATATACATATTAATGTAAATAAAAGTAACCATTAACTTGAAAAGGACTAGAAACATTTGTAAAATGGAAGTTGTAATAGTAAAATTTTGGCAGAATATTTTTTTGAAATGATAAAAGAAGTTATGATAATCGATATGGGTGGATGTTTAGTTCCATAATGGTATATGATGTTGGACATCTCTTCAAAACAGTTTTTTAAACTTTATATGTTTTTATGGATGGATTTGATTAGATACTTTGCCAGGTTCTTCAAACAGGTTGTTTTTACATTGTTGAGATTTGATGTTTCTTCGAGTACTTAGGATAATAATGTTTTAATGAATATATACCTTATGATTTTTTTGGTTAGTCTGTGGTATATATTTTATTCTCTCAAACAGTATAAGGTTTAAATTTTTATGGGATCCATCATCTTATTTTTCCTCCTATATGTATTTGCTTTCATAGGTGTATTTGAGAGTTCACCACTACACCAAAGAACACTGAAGTGTTGTAAGTTAACTACAGTGAATTTGCTTTCACTTTACTGATAAGTAACCACATGAACCCTCTTGACTACTTATCTCACTGAGTTTTTTTTTTGACCTATTTTCTAGTCTGTTTCTTCAACAAGATTGGTAGATGCATGAATGTAACAATACTATCTGTTGTGATCACTATTGTATACCTGAAGTAGCCTCCTACTTTGGAGTTGTTCTCTCTGTAAGTTTTTCCTAGTAACTCATAAATTGCAAAAGCACCAATGTAAATCTTATATAATTTAATTCTGAATTCATCAATTAATATTAGCTGCCAACTCATTTGTATCTATATCTATGTTAAGAGATGTCTACTGACATTTGTAAATAGTTAAGTGAATCTTTTGTTATTTTTCTTAACAATTAATAGAACATCACATTTTAGAACAGAAAAAAAAAGACATCTTGTTTTTCAGTTGGAGGCCCCTGGTGCATGTGAACATCTTTGTGTGAAAACTGACTGATGGTTCATCTGTGGCAAATTCTGTAGAAGCAACTTGTCTACTGTGTGAGCCGATTCTGTGTTATTCATTTTGTGTCCACATATTCTAGTTGTTTCATCTCTCCAGCCCAGTGGATTTGGGGATTTCCTCACTTCTATTACTCTTCCATGATGTATATTTTTTTGTCTTGACTTTTTTCTATGTAGTGAAGAGTGTGGTGAAGAGTCAAGAAAGCCACGTTGTTCTTTAACATGGTTTCTATCTAGAATAGTCAATTGAATTGTGCTTTTCTTTCTTTCTTATTGAATTGTCCGGTACAGGTAAGTTTGAGTGGACTGAAGTTCTCCTTGAGTGATAGTCAACTTGAAAAGATATTCCAAGTTCCTAACATGAAAGAAGCATACAAAGATGCAGATTTGAATACCACAGGGAAAGGTTAGCTGTAGGTACCTTTTAGAAAAATAGATTTCAAATGCTAATAAAGCCCAGGCTAGTCTTCCATTGAAAATGAAAAAAACAAAACAAAATGAAAAAAGAAATGGGGTCACAGTGTTCATTTAAGAGTTGATCCATGGAACCTACAGCGTCCTAGGGAGCAAGGGAAAAAAATTATATCTTTCGCAATGAGGATATTAAAGACATTTTCTGGACAAGCTAAAGGCAGCGTGACAGGGAGTAATTATAATGATTATGGAAGAGTAAAATGTAGAAGTTTTTTTGAAGGAAAAGGTATTATAAAAAAAAACCCAACCCTTTCCCTGATAGAGTGCAAGTAAGATATTTGTGCAGTATTTGCTAAGTGTTGAAAGCATGGGTGCGCTTCTATTTGACAGAGTAGTCACCAAAGGCTGTTTTAGATGGGATTGTCCACTTATTAACCCAGTCTCTTCTGGAAATCTTTGCTTTCTTTCTTGTCTTTCTTGCTTTATAATTGCCCCATTGCTTTTCATTTCTCTCAGTTCTGAACCGTTTCTCTCACACCTCATGTTAGGCTGCTGGGATGTTCTTTAGTAACACAGCATGGGTATATTCATTTAAAACTCAGCTGCACAAGTTCCTTTTTTAGTTAGCAGAGATTATCACTGGACAGTCTTTTGCATAGGACCTAGGAAAGTCTTATTCAGAGAATCTAGCTACTTCTCATAAGAAAAATAGATAAGACAAAGAAACAATTTGAAATAAATTTCATTTTTTTCTATTAATGGGGATACATCTTTCTCATTCATCACTTGCATTATTTTTTCCACTTGAAATTCATCCTCAATATTCTGGCATCTCTATACTTAAGATTGCCTTAGGACCATCTGGTAGCTTTGTGTAGCCCATGACAGGTTGTCCATGCTTCAGTCGGTGATCCCATGCTCGTGCATGTGTGGGCATCACTGAGTGGACTTAGTGAGTTAAAGAAAAAGGACATGAAAAGGGAACACATGGTGAAAGCATTCGGAAAGAGCTGGGGTAGATAGAATCAAAGTATGTTGTATACATGTATGAAAAATTTTAAAGACTAGGTAAGATATATTTGACAATTTAAAAAAATGTAAACATAGTCACACTTCAAGATTTCAGTATTACTGAGTACAAACTACTTGGCAAATCTCACAGAGTTGTGGATTCATTTCACCCTACCGGATGACACAAGGACCTTTGAGTTGGTACATTCAGATTTTTTTTTTTTTCGGTTTTTCGAGACAGGGTTTCTCTGTGACTTTGGAGCCTGTCCTGGAACTAGCTCTTGTAGAACAGGCTGGTCTCAAACTCACAGAGATCTGCCTGCCTCTGCCTCCCGAGTACTGGGATTAAAGGCGTGTGCCACCACTGTCCGGCTGGTACATTCAGTTTTAAGTGGTGTTATTGGAATGCTGAAATTGATAAATGAGTTGGCTAACAGACTCCTGTAAGCCCACCAATGATGCAGGAAACCAGCAGAGAGGAACAGCCTACATCTCTGTATACTCACCATTTGTAACAGGTACAGAGCCCAGGCTAAGGAATAAGAATCTTTTCCCATTTCCTCTTTTTACAGCAGATTGCTTTGTAGTAAATGAACGTTTCATGAACTGCTAATTCTAGTCAAGCAGTTGCTTGACTCAGACAAGAGTCAAAACAACAGGTACAGATACAAGGTGTAGGAGGAAGAAACAACTTTTCTTACCGTTCATATACACACTTTTGGTGCAGATCTGAATTCTGGGGAACACTGGTTGAAGTTTTTGATACTTGTGTCCCAGGACCAGGGCCTGTACCAAGGTCACATGGTTAGATATAGTAATAACGGAGACAAATTATCAAGTCAAAGAAAGTGCTCTGAGACCAGGAACAGCTAGTGAGTTGGATAAAGGGCTGTCATTGGCATAGCACTTGCCTCCCCTCTTCCACTTTTCTGTGGTGGCCTTTGCTAGGGCATCTCTGTTTATCTCATGTAGCCAAGATGGGGAAGGGTTTCCAGTTTTCTGACATCTTGCTTCATTCTTATCTTAATCCTGGGGTTGTTTGTTCTAGTTCTCACTCCCCTCTTACAAAGTAGTGACAGTGGGTGAGGGGAGCAGGCAGAAAAATCAATCCACTACTTCATGAGTTTTTTTTTTTTTTCCAGTACTAGGTACACACTTTTACTTTTGGAAAATTTGGCATTGTATCTTCTTTGGTCCTTATCTTTCTTTTGGAATTCTGTCTTTGGTCTCTGTAGCGGTGAAATGCTATACATTAAAGTTCATAATCTTAAGGGAGCTATTGAAGTGGCCTCGCAAATTTACATAGTTACTGTCACTAACATCTATATAGGCAGAGTCATCTGGTAAGGCAAGAGTATATGTTAAAATGCTGTCAATGCCTGAAAAGTCTTCCCAGGACTAGTCTAGGCCTGTCTCCTTGAGTAGAGAGAACATTTTGCATTCGACCTGACAGGTAAGAGTCAGTGTCATACCTTCCTCCCCCACAGGGGTTTTTGGAGGCAGAGAGCCAACGAGAAACTTAAACTAAACATGGAGTTATTTCTTCTTAAAATACTGCATAAAATATCGACATAGCGTGTAATAGACGGCTTTTAATTTCCAGGTACGGCTATAAAATCCTAACAGAGGATGGAGGGAACACAAGCTAGTTTAGAGCATAATTCTTGGAGGAGTTTGTTAAGCCCCAGGGCTTCTGCTTTGGTGAGCCTTCTGCTAGCACTGAACAGTCTCCATGAGACTCTGGAGAGGTGAAGTCTGAAGCTTTGTATTAGAATGTCCCTTACATTAAAGTGTTCCTTTCCTACTAGTGTTCTCAGGCTTTTCTACCAATGATAGAATGCACTTCGGTTATAAAAATGGCATTTTACTTTTGTTTTTTGAGCCTGTCAATCCATTAAATGGGATTTTTGTGATCAAAATAAGCATTTTAAATATATTTTGTAACAATTTAATGTGGTGAATGAATTAAAAGGGAAACACTGCTTTCAAGCTACATCTTTGTTACTATGAAACTTTAAATTTTATTTGTTTTAGAACAATAGTAAGTATGGAGGTTGTATTGTTTAACTTTTTCTTATTCTTAGCATTATTAAGAGCAAAATCAGCTTTAATTTTCATGCTGCCATTTACTGTTATTATTGAAGTCTCAAACCCAGGAAACAAACCCTATTCCTTTTAGTCTTAAATGCTGTATTCCAGACTACATTTGTCCACTCTTCTATATGAACCTGTTGCATTGTGGAAGCTGGAGCATGAGGATTAGTAGTTGAAGACCAGATCAGAATGGGCTACGCAATGAGATCCTGTCTCAAAGAAAATCAAATGAAACAACAATGAGAGAAAGAGAAAGAAGAGGGGAGAGAGGAGAGAGAAACATATTTTGGTATCTATAGTTCTGTGAGAAATTTGGGGTTTATATTCAAATAAGAACTTTTTGAAATAACCAAGTCCTAAACCTTAATCAAATAAATTATACATTCTTATATGTAAATATTGTACAATCTCTGATCTTCGAAACTGAAATCTACATCTTTCTTTTATCATTTATCATGTATTTATCTTATTCTCCATGATTGTTCAAAGGCTTTCTGTTGATTACTTTTTGGCAACCCAACTCAAGTTAGAGGCATTTGTTGAACCTCTTGAGAAAATGCATCTATAACACTGAGATGCAAGCAAGTCTGTGAGGGCATTTTCATGATCAGTGATTGATGTGGAAGATCCCAGCCCACTGTAGTTGGTGCCATTCCGAGGCTGGTTGTCCTGGCTACTGTAAGAAAACAGGCTGAAGACAGTGTGAGAGTAACAGAGCTGACCATCCTACTTGTCTGCCATGCTGCAGCAGGGATGAAGGAAATATGTCCTTCCCCTCTACCCCTAGCTACCCATAGCAGGCAGGCAAGAGAGTTGGCCCTATCCCTTGCTGCCTCTTGCATTGGGTGTGCAAGTTGGGACAGCGCTGGAGAGTTCACCATGGTGGTGAGGTTGAGGGAGAACTGGTGAACTGACCAACCCAGCTACTACCCAGGCCTAGAATCAGGGCTATGGGTTGTCCTACCCCAGCATCCTCTGAATCTATGAACTGTTGGAGCTTGTGAAGGGTACAAACCTATATATCCAAAACAGCAGGATCTCCATGACACAGCCCAGCAGGATATCCGAGAGGACCCCCAGTGAGGAGGGTCCATTTCCTGTGGTTTAGCAGAAACCAGAGGCCTCAGGTCAGACCAATGACTCCAAGTGAAGATGAGTGGATTAAATGGTAAACTGTGACTCACTAAACCAGAGTACCACTCCCATGACAAGATTCTCCCCACCCTTCTTTTGTTTGCTTTTACTGCTTTTGTTTTGTTTGGTTTTGGGGTTTTCTTTTAAATTTGGCTTTGGTTTTGGTAGGGGAGAATGCAAAGGCAGAGAGCAGATGTGAGGGGAGGTGAGATAAGGGAAATCAGGAAGCATAAAGTGAAACCCACAGAGTCACTAAAAGTTAAAAAAAAGAAAGAAATCAATCTGAACAAGGTATGGGGAGCAAGCCAATAGTAAACTGTGTACCTGTTCCTTCATCCTACAGCTCCTGCCCTCAGTTCCCGTCTTGACCTCCTTAACATGATGGGCTGTTAGTTGTGAGTCACATGAACCCTTTCTGCACAAGTAGCTTCTGCTCAGAATGTTTTTTTCACAACAGAAATCAAACTAAAATCGCCCCCTCTTTTTTCTCTTACCCCAGATGCCCTTTGCTGTGTTTACTGTTTCTAGCATTACCCTTTGAGCATTTGCTTTCCCTCCCATTTATCCCCTCCCTTTGTAAACATGAATTGTAAATCCAAGCCTGCAGCAATATGGGCTGTCTTCTTGCTAAGATAGATTAGGATCCACTGATCTACCTGACCTGAGGTCAACTGGAGCCTACTGTGCTAAAACCTGTGCTGTGCATTTTGTTTCTCCCCAGATACATCTGACTGTGAGCAAAGCAACTTTACTTTGAGAGGTGACAACACAGTGGTTTTTTTTTTTTTTTTTTTTTTTTGTCTCAGATGACTGGTTTGTTGAACTTTCTGGATATCTGGTGATGATATTTTTGTTATACTCATATATGTGCAAGGATGCTTCAGCATGATTTGTCATGGTGAATATTGAATACCAGACACAATAAATAATTATTATGTTGTACTCATAAGATAGAATACTATGTAATAACTGACATGAATGAGTAAATCTGTACTTAGCAAAAAAACCCTGCTTTTTCATATCATATTGCTAAGTACAAAAAAGAAAACTGGAGAGTATTAAGTAAAGTGTAATTCTGTGATGATGGACACTAAAAAGTAATTCCACACTAGTTCACAATTGAGTATAATAAAGGGTTATTTATTTAGGGGTAGACTCACAGATCACAGCCTTCTGCACAAACAGGGAACAGGAACTGAACCCAGAAGCCTGGAGAGAGAAAGAGAGAACATGCATTTTACATTGGGATGTATAGTATAAGAGACCATGCCCAAGTGGGCTAGTATCTTAAAAGCTACTGGCTGAAAGAGTTCCCACAGCACCTCCCCCTTTTGTTTAAATATAAGAGTTCTATGCCTAATACAAAACATAATAATAAATAATAAGAAAAATATCATGTATAAAAATTAGAATTACAACCAGCATAAACAATATCAAGCAAGAAACATATGCTAAATGTTTCAATAATTATCTTATCCTAAGGAGTCTAAGTCTTGTATTAGAAATAGCTTAGCCAAGTCATGAGAAGAAAGTAACTACGACTATCTTGTCTTCAACCCCATTGAAGACCTGTGAAGGGAAATAATATTACTTGAGTAGGCAGGAAGTTCCATCAAGCAACTTCCAAAATGTGCAATAAAAGACAGAGACAACTGTCTATCTGAGCAACCACTCAAAGTCTCATTTGCAATGTTGGAACAACCAACTTTGGCTAAGGCCTAGAGCAACTGACAGATCATTTTCCAAAGCAGGAAAAATTTCAGAACTGTATTACCCTTTCTTGTCAAAGTTTGGCAGTCTTTTTTCTTGTATCCTCCTTGTACTGTATGGACACAATGCATTTTGTCAGTGGTCAAGACATGGGCAGTTCTTTGCCCAAAGGCCAGTTTTGCCAAGAAGAAAACAAGCTCCATGTGGAGTGTCATTGGTGCTCAACATTCTTTTGGGAATAGATTGGTGCTGTCAGGAGCAATCATGTCTCATGTCAACAGAAACTTAAGGTATTTAAATGCCATATTCTACAGATCCTGGAAGTGGTTGAAGATTACCTATCTATGTAGAATACAATCTATATGTATCTAAAGAACCTGATTAGTATAACTATAAGTATGATAAACATGGATGATTATAGACCTATAATACTTAATGCTTATATAGCTTAAAGACTAAGACTTTCTATTAGAATATTAAACAATTGATGTGGGAGTGTCATATATCAATCTGTTGATTTCATTGGTTAAAAAATAAAGAAACTGCCTTGGCCCATTTTATTGGTTAAAACATAGGTGGGTGGAGTAAACAGAACAGAATGCTGGGAGGAAGAGGAAGTGAGCTCAGAGATGCCATGCTCCCCTCTCCCTGGCAGACGCGATAGCTCTGCTCTCTGAGGCAGACGGATGAAGCTCAAACCCAGGATGGACGTAGGCTAGAATCTTTCCCGGTAAGACTGATGCTACACAGATTATTAGAGATGGGTTGATCTGGATATGAGAATTAGCCTGTAAGCGCTAGAGTTAATGGGCCAAGCAGTGTTTAAAAGAATACAGTGCCCATGTAATTATTTCGAGGCATAAGCTAGCAGGCAACAGGGGTGCTGGGGATGCAGCCCCACCACTCCTATTACAACAAACAATCTTTAATCAACTGTGTAGCAAATGAGGACAATGACCTCAAAATATAAACAGTATATAAGTATCTTGATCAGAGGTAGAAATGTATAGTGCAATATGATAAATATATCCTAAAATGATATCAATATTTAAAATGCCTTAAGCGGAGGTAGAAGCATGCATAATACAATATAACAAAATAACCTTGCCTAGGTATACAAGTATTCTAAGCACAAGTAGAAGCATATTCAATATAATTTGAATTTATATCAATATATAAGAATCTGTAAAAATGTAAATTGCCTATTATTATTAGTGTGAGTAAGCTCATACTAATCTACCTATTATCCCATCCAATTTCCTTTTTTTCAAAGAGATCCCTGAGCCTACATAATTTCTACCCCAACCCTCAACACTACATAATTTCTAACCCAACCCCCAAAATTATACCAGTTATAATCAACCCCTCAATGATGTCCCTAACCCTGAGGACAAACTCTGTGAGAGAGGGGTCATCATCTTCTAGAATTACTTCCAGTTCTCATGGGGATGGTGTTCTTTCTATGAGATCCTGTAAAAGTAAAATATGGTTAAGTTTCAAGATTAATGTCTGGTACAATTGCAGAAAGTCTCTGAGTACTTGGCAGGGTTTTTCTGAAGTTCTTATTTGAAATTCTGGCCAACATGTTGTAAAAAAGTGCACTATTTCAGCTAACCAAGTTGGAATCATTTCCAGCAGCTAGTTCCCAAAACCAATCTTAAAGTAGCACTATCAACATCATGATGTCATATCAACCAGGTGTAGTCATTGTTGTGGGGCCCCATCTTCTTCCTGGAAACTTCAAAGATTATTGCAGGAAAATTCATTGTTCATTGTGGAAAAAGTAAACATTATTTACATGGACATATTTTCAACAAAAGGTACTTTAAGACAAAAATAGGTATGGTGGAAAGTATTTTTTTTTCTAAATTCTTTTTCTGTCCCATACCAGATGACTCTTGACATGAGACAGAAACTCTGAATTTTTCTTTTAACACCATGCTTGGATTTAGAAAAGGATAGCCATTGTCCAACACTAATGCCAGCTCTGATTTTTAAGTAGAGACATATACATGTTCAGATAATCAAATTTTACCATGCAGATGATATAGTATCATAAGTCAGATTTCTCTTTCCTTGGAGATCCTTTCTGGATAGCTATATTTTTTTTCTTTAGGCATCTAGATGTTCAAAGTCTCTTAACTATTTGAAGATGGGTATTTTCCTGCAAAGACAAGAACAGAACCCTGCACCAACCCTTATGAGATTTCCTTACCAACTGTATGACCATCAACTCTGTGGATGAGCTGTCATTTCTCTTTCTCAAGAGATTTCTCTTTTTAAACTGAATCTTTATAAAATTTTATTGCATCCATAGTGTTTCTTCTTCTGTGGAAACAAGAGTGAAACCCCGTCCCAATGTAGCACATCTTCTGACTTCCATTATGAGGTCAGCACATCTTTGAAATATACTGGCTAATTTAATTCAAGAGGTTTTTCTATTATCCATTGTCTCACTGCTGGCATTGTTTCTTTCTCATTAGCATTAAGAAAATTCAAGGTTAATAAAGCATTATGCAATCTATGTCTGGAGGTATTTTCTTTCCTTTTTTTGTTTGTTTAACATATCCTTTATAGTTCAATTTGATCTTTCTATAACTTCCTGACCTGTAGGATTGTGTAGTATATCTGTAAGATGCTTTATATTATATTAAGCAAAAAACTGTTTCATTTTCTTAGAGAAATATGTTGGACCATTACCTGTCTTTATTTGTGATGTATACCCATGATGGTCATAACTTCTAATAAATATTTGATTACTGAATAAGACTTTTCTGAACTCAAGGCAATTACTCATAGAAAATCTAAATATGTGTCAATGGTGTACTGTAAATCTTAATTTTCCAAAATCAGCAAAATGGAGCACATCCATCTGCCAGATTTTATCCCTTTGAGTACCCTTTGGATTACTCCCTGCAGGTAGCGGTGTTTATTTACAGAAAGACCAAGTAGGACATCTCTTTTTAATCTCTTTAGCTTGTTTCTATGTAATAGAAAACTCTTTCTTTAAATCTTTGCTATTGATATGATGCTTTTCTTGAAATTCTGAGGCCTTCAACACATTTCCAGTCAATAATTGATCAATCTCTTCAGTACCTTGTGCTAGAGGACCTGTCATACCTGTATGGGATCACATGTGTGCTATGTGTATGGGGCAAAGCCTTTTTCTGATTATATCTTGAACCTGAATGAAAAATGAAGTCAATTCTGTATCATCTGGAATAAATTCAGTTGTTTCAATATGCAAGACAACTCTTTCTGCATAATGTGAATCAGTAACTATATTGAGATGTTCTTTAAAATTCCTTAGTACCATGAGAATAGCATGTAATTCTGCCTTTTAGACAGAAATATAACGACTTTGTTACACCCTACTTAAATCTTCTGATTTGTAACCTTCTTTTCCTGATTTACTTGCATCAATCTGAAATGTACAGACTCCAGTTATTGGTGTGTCACATACAACACAGGGAAGGATCCAAGTAGTACTCTTTACAAGGTTAATTCTATCACATTGGGGATATTTGCTATTACTCTCTCCTAAAAAATAGCACCTTGCACATGACCTTTGCCAGGGTTCACTATCTTCCCATTTTTTTTTTTAAATTTCATCAGTAGTGAAAGGCACTATAATTTCTGCTGGGTCTATTCCTGCTAGTTGACAAAAATCTCAATTTTCCTTTTAATAATTAATTCAGAGACCTTTTTCACATAAATTTTTAATTTTTTACTTGGTTAATATGGTAAAAAGTTCCATTCTAAGATAATATCATCCCTCTGCATTGAAATTCCTTCAGGGAAATTCTGGAATGCAATATAACTAGAATGCAATTAAGATTTGGATTCACTTGATCCACATGTGCCTCCTATAATTTTTTCAGTGTCAATCAATTCCTTTTCTGCTTCAGCTGTTAATTCCTTGGGGCTATTTAAGTCTTTGTCACTACCTTAGGTTTTATTTAAATGAATTATTAGATCACGTGTTATCCCAAGAATCATTAGGAGTCCACAATTGGTCTCTCCTAACTTGTTCCTTTTGTGTACTAATTTTCCGTAAACCTATTTTATACCCTAGATAACTGACAGAATATCCTCTCTATTTTTTTTCAGGAATAATTTGTAATTCACATTTAGACAAAACTTTATTTCTTCCAGCATTCTTTCTTTAGTATCTGCATTTGAATCAGATAACAAAGTGTCATCCATGTAATAGTAAATTAAAACTTAGGAAATTGCTTTTGTATTCTTTCCAATGGCTGATTTACAAGGTATTGGCACAAAGTAGGGCCATTGAGCATTCCCTGTGGAAGGATGGTCCATTGATATCTCCTAATAGGCTGAGAATAAGTACCACTGTGAAGGCAAATATTTCTCTATCCTTTTCTTGTAAAGATATAGCAAAGAAACAATCTTACAAATTAATAACTATAAGAGGCCATCCTTTTGTTAATAGAGAAGGTAGAGGAATTCTAGATTGTAGAGAGCCCATAAGTTGAACTACCATATTGACAGCTCTTAGATCTATCACCATTCTCCATTTACCACATTTCTTTTTAATAACAAATACAGGAGAATTCCAAGGGCTGGTTGATTTTTCAATATGGTGAGCATCTAGTTGCTCTTTTACTAGCTGTTCTAAAGTCTGCAGCTTTTCTTCAGCTAGAGGCCATTGCTTAGCCCATATTGGTTTCTCAGTTAAAAATTTTAAAGGTAGGTAAGGCTGTTCATACCTCTAAAGGTGTGCTACTTGCTTTATGTTCTTGTACAGCCTGAATAGCTGGTGACCTTTGTGTATAGTACCTTATAATATTCTTCTCAGAATTACAGGTTCTTGGGACAACAAGAATGTTAGTCTGGGTATTCCTTTGTTGCATCAGGTCATAATCCCATAAATTTATTGCGATATTAGCCACATATGGCCTCAGCTTCCCTCTCTGACCTTCTGGCCCTATGCAGTCAACTCATCTTCTGCTCTGTGTAACTTGAGATATGGTTCCAATTCCTAGCAATTGAACATCTGCCTCTTGAAGAGATCAATTTGGATACCAGGATTCTGGCATAATGAAATTCATATCCACACCTGTTTCTATCATACCAACAATTACAGTACCATTCATACGCACTAAGTTTTCCTATTCTTGCCATTCCCAGAGAAGATATTATTCCTAAAAATTCCTTGTCTACAATTCCTTCTCAGATGTCCTATTCTAACACAATTAAAACATTTGGCATTTTGATGTCTCCTCATTCCTTTCAAAATTGCTTCTCTTACTCAAGATTAAGTATCACAGTCAAATGTCTCAATGTTCATTGTATGCAGGATCCATTCATCCATAGGTGCTGATCTAACCTTTAAAGGCCCAAGTATCCTTTTGCATTCTAAATTGGCATTTTCAAAAGCCAGAGATTCAATAATTACTCATCTGGCACCTGGGTCAGCTATTCCTATTTGTATAGCCTTAGTTAATCTTTGTAAAAATCAGTAAAGGGTTTGCTCTGGCCCTGTTTAAGCCTGGTGTATGATTCAAACTTTATACTAGTTCTTGAATCCTGTCCCAAGCATTTAAGACTGGTTTGTGGCATAGGGACAAGATTTATTCATTGTAAAGAGCTGGAACCTGTGGGTCAGCATAAGTGTCCTCACCCAGAATTTGATCTTGGGAATTCTCAAGTTGTTTTGCTTTTCCCTGTTGTTCTAAAATTTTAGCCTCTCTCTTGAAATAACATTTAAACATGAACTGGGGACCGGCATCCAGGTCTGCTGAAACTAACTGAAGCAGTCATGTGGTACTGCCTTAATGCTAGAAGCCTATGTCTTTATCATCTCCCTAACAAATGCAGAATGCAAGCCATAAGTTACAGCAGCTTGCTTAATTTCTTTTATATCATTCATTCCCATAGCTCTCCATCTACCTTCTTTGGATACTTTTGGACCTTTTGAACTTAATGCTTTGTCAGAGTAGATTATAGGGTAGAAAGCTAAAACCCTGGGTAAATCATCTCTGACAGCTACTGGACAAGTTGAATTTTGTCCTTGTGTCTTCTTTCCCTATTTATCAGCTCCAATAATTTCCTCATTCATTTCAAATCTTTTTACTATAGTCTTTTGTAAAGCCTGAATCTCCTGGCTTGTATATATTTATAATAATTTCATTGAGGCACCTAGCCTCTGGCCGACATTCTGCACATGTGATTTTAAGGTCTGAAGTTTCTCCTTTAAAAATAACACCTCATTCTTGAACATTATTTGGATGGTGTGCAGATTGCCATCCTGGAGAGATACACTATCTGCTAATTTATCATAACTTTTCAAACAAATTTAGATTGTCAAATTCAGCAGTATAAATTCTTTCATATAATTTCTCAGTACCCTCAGACATGGATTCAATTTTGTCTGTCAAACTAATGTTACCCTTTTCAATAGTATTTTTTCAGGTAACTTTTGATTTTTGATGGTATTAATCTTGTCAACTAGCTGTTCATTATTAGTCTGTAAAGACTGTATTATTTCTAAAAGTGCCACATTCTTTCTTAACGATATAGTATGAAGAAAAAACTGAGTCCCAATATCCAATAAATGAATGTATCACCATAACCATATAAGCCTTGCAGAATAAAATTCATAGTATTGGCAACAATGTTACTAAAAATTTTAATATTAATGTAGTCTGCCATATTGATTTATTAATTACCTGTTATGAAATCCAGTAAATTGTTTTAGGTGTAAAAATCTTTATTGTCCAGCAGGTATCATGGTTGCAGAGTCGCAACTAGCAGTGATGCAACCAGTGGTGACACAAATGGTCCTGAACTGCTTTAGTTTCCTGCCTTGGTACTGGTTAAATACTGAGAAATATGCTTTGTTTGACAAATTAAAAGCGATTAAAACAATTCCCATACATGGAGCAAGAAGCTCAGAACTCACAGGCAGGGAGCACAAATCGGAAGCTGCATAAGCAGCAGGGAAGCATGCCAGGCAAGTGTGCTGGGGAAGTGGCCCAAGGAACACGGCAGTGGGGGTGGGTGGCATGCATGCACTAGGGAAATTTCCAAGTCGCCACACACAGCACCACTGTGGCAGGAATTCTACAAAACTGGCTTAGTTAAAACCAAGCCAAATGGGTAGGGTTAAGAGACCTTCTGGGCGATAGACCAGTTAGACCCTCAGATCATCAACCTGATAGGTGTGGAGTTTAAATCCACATGGGGTACCAGATGAAGAAGGACCCTTAAAAGAAATTCCACAGTAGCTCAGAATTGAGAATAATAGAGAGTTATTTATTTAGGGGTAGACTCACAAGTCATAATCCTCTGTTGGAATGGAAAACAGCAACCAAGTCCCACAGCCGGAAAAGAGCTCTCTTCTGTACACCATGTATACTTAGCTCTCTTCTGTACACCATGTATACTTAGCTTTATTCTACACACCATGTATACTTAGCTCTCTTCTGTACACCATGTATACTTATCTCTTCTCTACCGTACCTCTATACTTTTGATGACTTTCAAGATTTTCCTGCAGTGAAACCCACTGACAGAGCATATAAACTATTAGTTTTGATCAGGAACCAGGAATCCAAAAAAAAATTTATCTTCAGAGTTGCTTAAGTTCAAAACATATTTGTAACAAAATGAAACTTTGTGACAGCAACCTTTCAGATCCATGCAATCTTTCTTCCTTTAAGTGCCACATAATTCAGTATAGGACACCAAAAACAAACCAAGAGAATGAAGCAATCCCAACTTTGCTAAATCATGAAATAATATAGGAACATATACATGGATGCAGATACGTTTGTATTCATTGACCACACAGTAAAGGAGGAAGAGAAGAAAAGTCTATGACCTTAAGAAACAATTTGCAAGCTTAACTACAAAAAATGACCTGAACAGGTTGCCAGAAGAAATAATGGACACTCTGTAATATAAGGAGGGAGGGATACTAAACATCAAAAATATAGGAGTAAAAGGATCCACTGGTCTGAAAGAAGCAGCAGTCTCTGGAGCAGAGTGCTGAGGCTAGACCACAGACTCTGCAGTGGAGTGCTGAGGCTAGACCACAGACTCTGCAGCGGAGTGCTGAGGCTGGACCCCAGTCTCTGCAGTGTAGTGCTGAGGCTGGATTCATATCCCATGTAGGCCTCTGACAATCACTCTTTAGTTTTATACTTAATGGAGCTAGCAGAGACGTCAGACCTCTGCGATGTGCTCACCAATACGTCCCTCCAGAAGGTAATGATGAATGAAAATTCAGAACTTAGTATAAACATCCACAAAATAGCAAATGTGTAAAATACAAACACATTTGGCTCCACATATAAAGCAGAAAGAAACTGTACTAACAGGAAAACATTCCATGAAATTAGGAAATTTGGCAGTTGGTGCAGCATGGTTCTCCATGGCCAGGCTGAGAACTGTACCCTTGGTGGGTACAGTGCCCAATTAATTCTTCGGTAAGCAATCTTTTTATTCTCACAGGCAAAGAATGAAATTCCTAATTCTTAAAAAGGAGGAAAAAAGATGTGGATGTTAGTAAGTTTTGCAATAATTACTGCTTTTTTTTTTCAAATTAAAAGAGTTCAAGATTATCCAGATGTTTGCACTGTTCTCCAGAGAAAACTGAAGGCCATTTCCTGCCAGGATGGAATGAATTATATAGTGTATATGTAACATTTATTCTGTCATTTAAAAATAATTCCACAAGTTGATTCAATAACAATGAAACATTGTTAATTCTTGGAAGATAGGAAAAGCCACCTGGGGGCCTTTTGTAGTTAATTCCTTTTGGCTCAGAAGAGTCCATTCACAGTTTACCCAACTTCTCTGGAGGTCCCTTTTGTGTCCCTCAGGGCAACTTTATCTTGATGGGGCGACAGTTTCCTAGTCTAACCAGTCTACCAGGCCAGGGCAGAGCATTTGGCCCTGATGCAGCCTGGATCCCTATGCCAGGGCACTCTGGAGAGGTCGGAGAAAATCACAAATGACCTGGCAAGAGCGAACCACAAACCTCACCCGGAATTTCCCATTAGAAGAGCTTGCACAATCTCTCTATTGTAGGCTCGCTTTTGCACTAATTTTGAAAAAGTGTTTCTAAATACATATATGAAATGTATTTAAAAGTTAATTCATGACCCAATTTTCCCTGACTACCGATTGGGTGTTCGTGAGGTGCTCACAAGAGCAAAGTGCTGCAGATTTCAAAGCGGGCACACTCTTCAAGCAAGAACCAGAATTGAAATAAAGTGTGCAACTGAAGCAAAAGCCACAGATTACAGCAAAGGGAGGAGGTCTGAACTTATTGCCATATAATATAAATTTTATGTTGTTACCAAACATTTTGCAGATTGCTTGTTTCAGTTTTGAAAGTCGTTCCCATCATGTACATAGCTGGGTTTTCTAAAATAACGTAATAAAAGAAAAAGAAAGCAACATTAGAGCAAGGGTATTGGGGATGGGAAATGGCTGTCAGTCATGTGCTACTGGGAAAACAAGAGGGCTAGAATTTGGACCCTCACAGACATGTCATAGGAAGGTCTGGTGATGTACTTCTAATACCAAAACTGGGACCATGTCAGAGAAAGGAGGAACCCTAGAGTTCTCCATGAGCCTAGTCAATTGGTGACTTCTGGGGTCAGTGAAAAAACATTCCTCAAAATGTAAGGTGGAACACGATTGGGTTCTATCCATTGTGGAACTCAGGCCTCCATGTGCACACTCACATATGTACATGAACCTTAATGCATGCGTGCACGTGTGTGCACACACATAGAAGTATCCTTAACATGAGTGCCAGTATTTGCAACCAGGCTCACCCAGTTGATCCTGCATGGAACTCTGTTAGCCAGTGCACTTATATGTACTGCTGAAGCACGAAGTAGCGCTTCGTCTTCTGTCTTCTGTCTGTATGCAGGAAGGGTCCATAGACAGAGCCTTCCTCCGAGTTCTGGGTTTGATGCGTTGTACACAGTGACCCTTGTTGCGTGATGTGACTAGAGAGGCCTGGCTGGGAGGAAGTGTGTACACTCCCCTGGGGATGGGGTAAGTGAGAGATGCTTTAACAATGAGATTGTTTATTTTTATTTTTTGGTTTTGAAAGTACTTTTTCTGGATAGTGACAACATTTAATGGTGCAAGAGTCCTGTGATACAACCATGCCTCTCTTACTTAAAGATGTTGAAAACATAGGCAAGTGGTTGAATGTTTTCCTAGCTTGAGCAAGGGCCTGGGTTTGATCTTTGGCAGTGTAAAGAAAAAAAAAGAAAGAAAAAGAAAAGAAACACGAGAAAGGAGATTGCTAGCACTGGGGTCCTGAGGCAGGTGTCTCAGACAAGGAACTGGTGTTCTTAGTTTTGAGACCCAGGGTTTTCCTGAAAAAGACTGCTCTTGGCAAACTGAAAGGAAGTGAATGACAGAACAGGAATAAAATTATGGGACATGCCTGCTATCCATATGCCCACCCCTGGGCAGTTATCCCTCAGTTCCACCTGTTCCCAAACCATTAACAATTTTCTCTCTGTGTTCTACTTTGAAATTTACTAGAAATGAAGATATCATTAGAAAGGTCAAGGAATATGCCTAAATTACGGGGGGGGGGGGGGGGGGAGGGAAAAGCAAGGGAAGCATCCCCCACACATTAACAGCAACATGGAGACCAAGGGAAAGATTGAATTGCTACCACTTACACTCCTAACAGTGTTAGCTTTAACCTCAGCTTCTGCCACATTTGGAGCAAGTAAGCACTATTCTTCTTGCCCATAAGAGATGTGAATGGGGTGTGACTCCGCAAAACTGTCATAAGTGATCTCAATAAAAGGAGGTCAAGTTCGGGGAAACTGTGCTAACAAGACCGAGAGGAAATAATGGTTTTTGGTTGCACAAAATGAGGTCAGTGCTTTCTAATATGTCAACATATGTCTCTGAAAATAAAACTAAGTGTGAATAAAGCCACCTAAGATCAAAAGCACACATTGAATGTTTGTGTAGTTCTGCCCCTTCTGAACGGAGGCTAGATCTTGGGAAACAAAATGATCCCAAACAATTCCACTGTCACTTGCCTCATGCTGACCCACATCACAAAGATTTGCTTCTAAGCACAGTTCAGGAAAGTGATACAGTGCTCAGGAGAGTTACAGTGTCCACACTAAATGACCATGACATGACTCCCCCAGCGTCTACTCCTGCAGCCTTCCTTTCCTAAGGATGTAGTTTTCAGTATAGCTGGGGCTCATCATCCCCACTGCTTACCATTGTGCGGCAAAGGCCCCAGGGAACCAAGATTTTGGGTTAGTGAACATATGTTGTGACCATATCCATGCAAATATAGCTGTAATGGTATTGAAAACTGGGCCTAATTTGTATATATTTATTGACCCCTGAAAGATATAGTGTCATGTAAGTTTTTCCTTATTACTTTTAAATTTCTGAATAATAAAATCAGAGTCCCTGAAGACAAAGTTAATTTGTATGGTAACTTTAAAATAGATGTGAAGATTTTATTTGTAGATTTTTAAAGTGATTTTCTAGGAAATAATTCAATTTTAGGAAAACTAAATTCTTATTTGTTCACTATCTTTTAGAACTATGTTTATAAAATTATGTGATGATTTGATTCTCTATGTTTGCTTATGTAGATTACAACACAAAGTAGCATTTTGCACTAAATATCATTTTGAGATATTCAGAAAAAAACTACATAATTATGCATGATTAGGTTTTAAAATTCCTATCCTATGACTATCTATCTATCTATCTATCTATCTATCTATCTATCTATCTATCTATCTATCTTCAATTTAACCATTAAGCTACTGAACAAGAAAGTATACTATAATACTTAAACCATATTGTCTCTTAGATTTTTATTGCATGAAACTGCTTACTCATTGTCTGTGATGCTGTAAGATCACCAGGACGTGACTCTGTGGACGTTAGTTTCATGTGACCAAATGCTTTACAGGCTAGAAACTCAAACACAATTCCCTTGGTAGTCATATCTGGAGATTCAATCATGGTGACTCATTTTGGCACTGTGTTGCTATAAGCAACTTCATGGGTTTCCTAATTTAATCCAGCAATAATTACAGTCCACCAAGCAGAAAAGTATTCTGGCACTGTCCAAGCACAGAAGCTGGTTGTCTATTATGGGTCTAAAAACATTAGGTATGAATATCCAGAGAGCCTGTGTGTCAGAGGCCATAGGACTAGAGAGACAGGGAAAGATTATTCTCTGCAAGCACTTCTTAGAAATGGAATTATCACATTTAATTTACCCTTAGAAAATAAGTTAAGTAATGCCTACAGTATTTACTGTCCAGCTATGTGTCTATGCGCTTTTCACCGTTGTCTCATTGAATATCTGAAGAAACCATGGTTTAACCAGTATAATGCTCATTTTGCAAATCAGAAGAAAATGATGCTCAGAGATGGGTCCCACAATTCCTCTGCCAATGAGAAATGAACGTTGGTAAACTCGGCTTTCTGAAGCAAAGACCTTCTCTGTCTGAGGCAGCTATATAGCTAGTGAAGACCAGGATTTCTAGTGCCTATCTGGCCTTTGCTTGGAACGTGTTATTCTCTAAATACTCTAGGACATTCCTTCATGGGAAGACTATTGCTTCTTGCTCTCAAAATCATGGTTACCTGACTATGTGAGCAAAAACCCAATGAAAGACTCTGGTTTTAAAAGCAGCAAAGAAACACTCTGCTAGACCTGCTCGTCCAAAGCAGAAACCCCATGCTATTGTTTTTTTTTTCTATTTTCAATGTTTTTCCTGAGGAGCACTTTCAGAGGAATGTGTGGAGATAATGGAAAACCCACAGGCAAGGGCCCACAGAACCGGGGAGCTGAAGAATTGGATGGAGGTAGGGGTGGAACTAGGTTTGGAGACTAATGTTATCACTAGTGAGTCACCTGAGGACAGGGAGCACATTTAACGGTGTACACATTGCTTCCACAGTTCTTTTATTTACTGAGTACAGAAGGCTTTTCAAGCCTTGAAACGAATTTTGGGCAGACAAAGCAAAGGAGACTCTGAAACCTTGGTTAGTGGGTGAGGGATGGGAGATAGAAGATGGAGGGGAGCATAATTACCAAGTCCATATCCCAACATCTAACCGTCCTCTCGCCCACTCAGCCACCACCTATCCAAACATTTACTCACCCATTCATCCAATTGTTTGTAGGGAAGTTGTAGATATGGGTGAGACAATTCCTTTGACGTGCTTAGTTTCCTACTCAAAGGACAGAAAGCATCAAGAACTAATACTAACTTTTAAAACATCTTAACCATTACCACATCTCTGGGATGATGTCTACTTTACAAATCAATGCTTAGACAGTATGACTAACTTACCAAGGACACACAGCTAATGATTTATGGTGGCTTTGTCTTGGGTTCTTCATTACCGTGCTATAGTGATCATTTGAAGACTGCAAATTCCAAGGACCTCATAATAAGGAAGTATTTCAGCCATGTGCATAGACCTTACCATAACCATTCACTCACCTAGGTTGTTTAGACAGGTAGAGTTTACTGAGAGTCAGTTTTGAATTTATGCTAAATCCATGCTTGTGTCTTTCATGTTATGAGTTCATGGTTGTGTGTTTATACCTTGTGTTTTCTCGGCATATTACAGGTAGAAGGAGATCTCAGCACTGGCAAGAAAATGGTCTCACTATCAGCCTCATATTATATGAATTCTTCTCCTTCCTTGCCAAGACGTTGGCTTTTCTGTTGTTTTATTCAGAGCAGTTTGGTTTAATTTTTCATTATGACAGGTTTTCGCTTCCAATTCTTTATTTAGAGCATGGCTCTCAAACTTGTTCATTCTGTAATGCCTTTGAGGGTTTGCACAACCCTCAAACATACCTTGAAACACTTTGAAACCAAAATAAAAGCATAGAATATGACTGTTGAGAGGAGAGGTCAGGTGACATTTTTACTTCTTTGGAATTAGGAGGGAGGAAAGCAGTAGGCTCTGGGTAGAGGGAGAGGAAAGACATGCTGGGCTGGTCTTTGGCCTCATAGCTAGAGACAATCATTCAGAATAAGATATTTGCCGTAAATCTAAAGATTCCTTGTCCAGCAGATGTTCAGAGTGTCATAGCTCTGAGCCTGGGATTCTGTCAGTTTGTCCCTGGGGAAACACCACATCCTCTGGGAAATAAGTGATTCTGGTGTTGAAGTAGCTACTTTTTCTCCTTTGTTCCCATTCCCTCTTCCCCAAATCCCTGCCCCACCAGTCCCTTCCTCCTCCTACCCTCTGGTTTGTTCCCACAGGCTCCTTCTCACTTGCTCACCCCATTAGAAAAGTTCTGAGGATTTCTTCTATTTCTTTGTGTGTTTATTAAACCCCTGTAAACTCTTGCCTTCCAATCGAGTATGAAAGAGAAGCCCTGGCTTTTTATCTTCTAGTGGTGTGCAGAGCTCGACTTCCAGCCAACCCCTGCAACTTTTGTCTTTAACCTGCTCTCTAGATTTGCACCTGGCTTTCCTGAGTTGGTGAGCTTGCAGCTGTTTTTCTCTTCATCCCCTCATTTCAGTTCCTGTGAAAATAAACGTCTTCCTTCCTTGAGGCTCTGGCAGTACAGTGATGAAATCCTGAGTGCTCAGCTAACTATGGTGTTATGGGACCTGGATGCTTGGCATTGTTTGCCCATTGGCTGACACCTTCCTCCCGTTTTTGAGTTTTGATGAAAGAGTTCTCAACACTTGAGAGTATCAGCCATAAGCTTTGCCACGAGGTTTCCTTATGGTCGCTGAAGACCCAGATGCCACCAGTGCTGTGCACAGCAGCGGCTGGCCTCCTCCCACTTGTTCATTTCAAAAGGCTCTGTGATGTACAATTCTTCCTGAGGTGTTAGCTTTGTGACATAACGCTAAGATTTCTGTCTGCACAGTCTCCAGTTTCCTATTCTAGCAGCAATTACAGACTCCGTAAATATCTCATAATAATTAGAGTTCCATCAACTTCACTAGTTTTCTGTAGTTTTGTTTATTTAATTTTTGTTTAAATGTAGTTTGGGAATGTTTTTTCCTGATTGTTTCAAAACTTACTGCTTGGATACCCTCAATTTCTTTCTACTTAGCTGGTTTAAACTCTTAGCACTTTCTCCTGTCCTGTGCAGTGAAGGCAGACTGTTCTCTCCCGTCTCCACCTAAACATCCATATTCCTGTTTCTTTCTGGGAACCAGATCAACATTCTTTCTGGATCTTGAAATGTAGCTTAATTCCTGTGGGACAAATAAGTGTGGTGAGAGAGTATTATTCTTCTCTCCATTAGTAGCCTTTTATCCATTTTCGGTCTTTCTTAATATTTTTCTTCTTTCAAACCTATTCTGTCTAACAATTATTGAACTTACATGTGCCCACTATTTCTAGGACTTAAAATTAATACCCAAATATAGTTCATCTTATTTCATATGTGATCTCAAAACCCAATTTTAAGTGAAATAAAATTCAACATCAAACATTTGTGTACAAACTTCAAATCAGCCTTAAAAACAACAAGAAATTTCAATCTTAAAGGATTCCCACCTATTTCCTCCTCAGTGAGTCATTCTTTAAAATTATTAATATGCCAGGACTCTAGCTGATTTGTTTGGCATAAACAATTAGTTGGGTGGATGGAGCATATTTTCTCTACACTATCAAACCAATACATTACAAAGTACACCCAGAAACTTGTCAACATACTGGCTTAGATACACAGTGAGCAGAATCTTGGTTTCCCTTTACACTCCCAAGATGATGTAGATTCTTCTGCTCATGAAAGATTGCACAGAAATATGATGCTTGTCCCCACAAGAGTTAGTTGATAAGCAATGTATGGAGAATTCACTGGTCTTATAATTCTGGAGTAGGAGCAGAAATGGTTCCATAAACAATCTTTTCTTGTTTGCATTTCTACACAGTCGCTGTATTAGAAACACAGAACACAGAAAGACAACGCATCTCCAAATGTCTAGAATTGTATAAGTCCTCCTGATAGGGTTTGCTGTATTTTGTAGTGAGTTCACTTTATCATGGCCGTTATCTCTTTCCAAATGTAATAATTACCTTTACTGAAGAAGTTTGTGGTGTGTGTGTGTAAAGAGTAGGAGTTTGAAGCCCAATAGTTTGAGGCGATAACCCCATCTTAAGGACCAGAGAAAGGGCTTCTGCTTTCTGAACTGTAGTTCCTCATAAATAAATTAGGAATAATAATTATTTTAATCATGATTATATATTTAAGGATAACACATACAAACAACTAACAGTGTGGAAAACAGAAAGTGTAAATGAAGTATTTTGCTCATAACTGAGTTGCATTTTTGTGTTACTCATGGACTGATGATATCCATACTAACTCATTAGTATCTATACTAAATTTACATGTGTACATACAGGCAAATTTTCTAGTAATGGGTGTCAAGAAATTGGAAATGTCTGGAAAATTCTCAGAAATCTTCTGTTCACATATTGAAGTCTCTGGTTCCAATTTCAGTGTTCTATAGTTGCTTCAATATTTTCTAATGAATATAAATATTATTAGGATGAGTAACTGAGTATCATTGACAAGTAGTTTGCAATGTTAATGGATGTATCAGAAATCTTACAGTTAGTGAGTGGGATTCAATAAGAAAAATGGAAGAACAGCTTGTAGAGGTATGGGATGCTGGGGTCTACAGGGGATGGGAGGAACACATGGAAACAAGATTATGGAGTAGAAGTTTTGGGTCTTGATCCTGATCACCTCTCAGGACCATCTTAGGAAGTCAGAAAATATTCATACCTAGGATCCTACCTGACCACCTCAGAGTCTCAGAGATTAGGATTTGATCTTTGAAGGAGGACATTTTTAGTGTGTAATAGATCTAATAGTCCCATTAGTAGTTCCCATGTGTTGTCAAACTTAGAACCAGCGAGACGGCCCAGTGGATAGACATTTGTCCCAAAGCCTGGGGTCCTGAGCTTTATCCCTGAAATCTGCACAAAGAGACAACTTCACAAAGTTGGCCTCTGACCTGTACATGTGTACATGTGTGCCATGCTACACACACACACACACACACACACACACACACACACACACTGAAAAGCAGATTTGGGAGAATTAGAGACATAGAAAACATTTTATCAAGCTTTTCCCACACTATGGACTTTAGCTTAAACTATCTTTAGTGAAATTTAAAAGCAATACATATTACCTTTTGGTTGAGCTACTTCTGTGACCCAATTCAAAGAAAGCAAGGCTACAATATTTATTTACTTAATTGTAACATTTATTTAAAATATAACATTTTAAAAATAACCAGAAGATTCTAGGAGCAGTGAAAGGCAACCTTCAGTACTTGTCCTCACAGTTCTTTTCGTTTGGTTTGAGGCCAGGTTGTCCAGCCTTTTGGGTGTGCCACCTACCCTTGTACCACTGATGCCCAGCCATCCTTACAGGTCTTGCATCTCATAAGCCAGCTTCTTTTTTTCTTAAAGGAAGTTTGTCACGAGATCTTTAAGAACTTCTTTAATTTCCCAAAGAAATTAATTCAGGTAGTTAGCTTGTTAATGGTTTCACAGTGTGTGGTGTAACATTTTGTGCATCACGATGACGGGACAGGGGCTAGTGCATCATCTTTTCCATTCGCAGATGTAAACATAGGATTGGAAGCCCTGAATGGCTTGTTCAATTTAATGAGGGTTTAAATGCAGAATCAGAATTTCCCAGAGTAATGAAGAAATTTGAATTCCATTTTTGATTATATATTCTTAATCTACCTGGTAAAATTTTATTTCTTCAGCTACTTTCTTGGCATTTGGCAGTATTTCAAGGATTATGTGGTCAGAAAATTCTAGAGTAGTAAGTAATGCTTTATTGCTTTTTGCAGTTTTGTTTAGAATATCAGAAATCAGAGTATGCTAACAAAATGGTGAGCCTAAATCATGTTTAGTTGAGGATGGCTTTGTTTGTGTCTTTATGCTCGAATAATCATTAAACAGAGCTTCCTATTCACTTTCCAAAGGATGCCTGTTCAGATGGCAAGTGCTTGGTCATCCATGCAGTGAGGAGTTGGGTGTGTGGAAGCAGAGTATGCAGCAAGCTTTTATCTTCCTATTTGTCTTCCTTCCTTCCTTCCTTCCTTCCTTCCTTCCTTCCTTCCTTCCTTCCTTCCTTCCCTCCTTCCTTCCTTCTTTCCTTCTTCCTTTCTTCCTTCTTTCCTTCCTTCCTTCCTTCTTTCCTTCTTCCTTTCTTCCTTCTTTCCTTCCTTCTTTCCTTCTCTTCCTTCCACCTCTCTTTTTTTTAAATTGAGTTGGATTAAATAAGCTATTTTTGCACGTACATAAAGTGATTTGAGAAGTCTCCCACTCTTAAGTAGCCTTCCTCTTCTCTCCCTTCTCTTTTCATTCCCCCCTTTTCCTAAGACAATTTCTCTCTTGCTTTCTTGTCTTGTATATATAAATTATATCACATATTTATATAAAATCTAAGATCCACAAATGAGTGAAAATATGAATACCTATTTTTCAAAGACAGATTTAATTTACTTAATACATTATCTTCAGTAATATCCATGCATATTACACAACTCCCTTCCTTTTTATAGATAAAGAAATTCCATTGTGAATATAATCCACACTTTATCTATTTCTCTGTTGACAGACACCAAGGCTAATTTCATAGATTGGGGATACTGCTTCAGTGAACATTGATATATCTCTGTGATATCTACACAGAGTCTTTTAGGTCAGTACCCAAGACTGGTAGAACTAGTTCATACGGTCGTCTAATTTTAGTTTTCTTTCTTCAGGTAGGCATGATCATACTAATTTCCACAGTGGATGACTTGTTCCTGCCCCCACTAGTCATACACAAGGATTCCCTTCCTTGTGTCTACTTCTTCTTCTCCTCCTTCTTCTTCTTCTTAGTGACTAAAAATCACAGTCAACCAATGGGCTAATAAAATGAGCAGGTAGTTCTCAAACGAAAAATTCAAGTGGCCAATAGACACACAGACACATTTAGCCATCAGAAACGAATATTTGACTTTTTCTTTCTACTATCAGTTTCTAGAGTTCTTTCAAGCTGTACCATTTTTCACATAGAGTTTCACTGAGATTGGAGTATACACAGCATTGAGAATAACGGCTACAACAATGATTTATTAATTTACTAGTCAGGATTGCATTAATTAATTATTCATTTCTCTAATCCTGCTGGTACATAGTTTGCAGTCATGATCTGATTCCATGCTTACACAAGGGTATGGTGTTGTCCTCATGTAGCAGATGAGAAAACTTAGGTACTAATGGGCCAGAAAATTTGTTCTAAATTCACAGTCCCTTAGCAGGGCCAGAAATTTAGCCTGAGACTAATTGTAGTGTGTATTCAGGGACTGCACTTTAGTTTTCCAGCTGCCTAGACCTGAATAATCACCTAAAAACTATATTAATTACAACACAGTTTGACTAATGGATCAGGTATATTTATAGCTGGCTTTTATATTTTAAATCAACCTATTTGTATTAGTCTATGTATTGCCACATAGTCATGGCATTAATTCATTTTCTATATATCTTATTTCCTCAGTGGCTGGAAGTCCAGACCTGAATAGTCACACAGAAATTATATTAATGACAATACTGTTTGGCCAATAGCTTATGCATATTCCTTACTAGCTCTTGCATCTGAAATTAAGCCATTTCTATTAATCTGTGTATTGTCACAAGGCTGTGGCTTACTAGTAAGGTTCTGGCATCCTTTTCCTTCAGCAGCTACATGACTCTCTGACTCTGCCTTCTCTATATATATTTCTGTTCAGATTTCCCACTTGGCTGTATTCTGTCCTGCCATAGGCCAAAGCATATTTTATATTAACCGGTGGTAATAAAGCATATTCCCAGCATACATAGGAGAATCACACATCAATAATGTCCACAACCTTATTGTTCTGAAATCAAGACCCCTTCCTATTCTACAAGAACTAGGTTTTTACACAGCTACCAAGCACAAGTTCTTGTCATTAATTATTTACCAAGTGAAGTAGAGAAAAAAAGAATATGAGAAGTAAGGATTTTTATTCAGCATACTGTTGGACAATTCATACCCCTACATCCATTTTTTATCTATATTTCTAAGAACATTTCGAGAGGCAATTTAAAACAATCAGCCTAAAGTCCAACCTTCATTCTCACAGAGACTAAATATCTAGAACATTTATGTCTTACTTTTCATCTATATTTCTCAAAATGTCCTCAACTATTTAACATCAGTAATTTGGCCAGCAACTTTTGAAGTTTCCAGCAATTTTCTAACATAACTGAAACTAGGTAAGCTTTTATTGCTCATGTAAATGGATGATAAGAAAAACACCCAGGAACCAGGTGCGAATGAATGACACACTGTGAGATTATCCAAGTACTTGTCCTAAGAAGGAAGCATCACAGAAAAGCACATGGTCAAGAGACAGAAATTTCCTCCAGTAGCTTGCTTGTTAGCATAAGTGAGGAAGTTGGTGGAGGCTTGGACATTGGAAATGGGAGAAAACACCCCGGATTTCTATCTCAGAAGCACTCCATGGATGTTGAAGGAAATCTACCATCATTTAGCATTTATGCTCCATGGAAGTTGAGGTAAAACCAGCATCATATAGTATTCCAACTCCATGGATGTTGAAGTAAATCCAGGTACCATTGTTTATTATTCCTGTTGAAAGAATGCAATAAAGATTTCAGTCAGTACTAAAGGTAAACTCTATTCTCAGAGAGACAAGGGTAGTGAGTATGAAATGCAAAATCAAATCGATATGTCCTTGAGCATTTCCTTATACTTGAGATAAGATTTGGGAGATTAGGGATAGAGGAAGCTTTCTGAACCCAAATTATTGAAAAACAAAAGAAAAGATAGAGGGCATTTGATGTGTGGATTAAAGAAGCAGCTAATTAGAAAGTTTAAAGGGACATTTATGTAGCAGTGGCCAAAGACAGGCAACTCTAGAGGCTGAGCAGGGCCCCTGCTAAGGAAATATGCAGTGGTCATAACACATATCATCTCCATAAAAAATTGTTTGAAGCTGGCACTGAACATTACTTGATATAATGGGCAATGACTGGGTTCAGAGATGCCAGCCACAGTTAGTGTGAAAGGTCACTCTGGCACAGTCTTGAGGATTATGAAGTAGTTGGGAACCAAACTGAAGGTATAGCTAGAACAGATCTATATTAAGAGAGACTTGGTAAGGCTGCTGGAGGACTGTTTGGGAAGCCTTAGCTGGAAGGTGGCTGAGATGAAGGAACACACAGAGTACGGGCTTTATATAAGTCAACATAGACCTCACTCAGTTTTTCACAGAGATAAAATAGAAAGGAGCTTGTCTTTCACTTGGCCAAGTCACACAACTAATAAAATTTGCTAGCATGAATACATAAATAAATCACCCCAAATATGGTTAATATGCACATGGGGCAGAATTTCTCAAATCAGGTGCTAAGTATTTCTTCCCACTATTACACAAACTATCTAACATTTGCATAATTGGAAAATGGGAAAATGTTTATCCTGACTAAATAAAATGTTGACTTCTATGAGGCATAGCCATTACAGATGCATTTGGTAAGAGAGGAAAAAAGATGTTTCAGTTGGAACTGGGAAGAACTATTTTAAAAATATCCTCTTGTTTTTCTTTATTCTCAAGTTTGTTATTCTCAAGTTTGTTTATACAATAACTCAGAGGTTGTATTTTCACTGAAGGCCAATCTCAGAGCTACAGTGCTGCTGAAGGGCTTACAGATGTGCAGCCTGCTGAAATGTTTGAAAACGGACCCAACAAAGAAAGGCAGAATTGGGAAGTTAAAATTGGACTCCTTTTTCTCTTCTTTCCTTATGATCTTCTCTCATTTTCTCTTCCTGCCTGTCTTTTTCCTGTGGTAGGACCATGTTCTCAATTTCCCTTTTTATATTGAAAGCACATCCCAATCCACATCTGCTTCCTCTGGGCTTATGTATTCTATCCTGGATAAATGTAAATGAACAGGAATTCAGAACATACACAGATGATGTGATACTACCTCTGATCCCTAAGAACTCCTGCACCTTTTCAGGAAACCTTCCAACAGTGTGTGCTTTTGCTAGCCATGGCTAGAGTTAGACTCATTAGCAACCTCTCTGTTGCCCACTTACACATGGAAACATAAACATTTCTGGAGTGGTCCTTCATGGACCCCCGGGAGTGTAAGTTTGTGAAAGTCTCCTTCTCACTCATGGGACAACTGCAAAGCAAAGCTTGCTTTTCAGAGCTCTGTAGAATCCAGCTGTTTCCTTCCCCTCTCCTGTCTCGTCTCTGCTTGGATCGTGCCTTCTCACTACTCCTTTGCTGACGGTCTTCTTTTATGGCGTCTGATCTAAGGGTATAATGCCTTCCCTAGAATTAGTCACACTTTGACTATCTTTACTAAAGACATGATGTTTCAGCCCAAGAACTCCCACTGGCAATGTGAAATGGAGGCAAATACTGTATGAAAAAGGGCTTCAAACATTGTCTTTGACCTCAGCAGAGGAGTCCCTACCCAGAGAGTAACCTTTACTTTTAAGTATAGGCAAAATTGTATCTTCAATGCCAAGTTACTTTTTTGTTCATCTATAAAATGAGGAAAATTTCTTAATAACTTCCTTATGAGGTTGTGGAAATTCAAATAATGTAATGAAATTATTAAGTGCTTAGCTCATGTGCAATGCACAGTAAGCACTCATTAACATTAACTAATTCCCTGCTAAGTATATTACTTACTGGCTAAATTTAACAACTTTAAATTAAGACAAATTGGAATGGATTCCAAGTAGAGCTTATCATTTTATTAAAATGTGACTTTGAGGAAGTATATGGCCTTTTCAAAACACTGTCCTCACAATGTCTATACAACAAAATTCCTTGTAAGGGGGAACCCAGGTTAGAATGGATCAATGAGGAGTATTATAAACAGATTTATAACAAAATACATACTAGTTTCATTTAAAGATGGGGCCTTAGGGTTGGCAAGAGACTTGAACCTAGAGTGGCTCCCAGGAGCCCAAGCCGAGGTCCCCAGTTAGTTCCTTGGACAGCTGAGGATAAAGAACCTGAAATGACCCTATCCTATAGCAATACTGATGAATATCTTGCATATCATCATAG
>NW_004949151.1:1479877-1483228 GCF_000317375.1 Microtus ochrogaster | reverse complement strand
GGGAGGAGGGGGAGGGAAATGGGAGGCTGGGAGGAGGTGGAAACTTGTTTTTTTTTCTTTTCTCAATAAAAAAAAAGATGGGGCCTTAGAAATAATGATTCATAAAACAGTAATTATTAGCTATAAATCTCAATATATATTGTGTATCATCATTTTACAGAGTTGAGAGTTGTTCTACAGAAATTAAATGCATGGGTTCTGTGTTATGTTTTGTTTTTGAGGAGGGATTTTAGGGGAGCTGGCTAGATTTATTAATAAGCATATTAATGATACCAATTTTATTTATTTGATCTCAGTGTGAGCCAGTGAGCATTGCTCTGTTTTATTATCACAGAGTGAAATCTAATTGTGTGGTCATTATGTGGACTGGTAATGATCAAAATGAAAACATCAATGAAACAGGTTATAATGAACAGGGCACTGAAAGGCTGTGCGTATGTGTGTGGGGGTTTATGTGTACACATGTGCGTTTATGTGTGTCTTAGAGTGTGTGTACACATGTGTGCCTATGTGTGCTCTGTGTATGTCTCTATGTGTGTATGTGTGTGTGTTTGTATGTACACATGTGTGCCTATGTGTGTCTCAGAGTGTGTGCACATGTGTGTCTATGTGTGTCTCAGAGTGTGTGCACATGTGTGTGTCTATGTGTGTTTCTGTGTATGTTTTTATGTGTGTCTTGTTTATGTGTGTGTACATGTGTGTGCACACATGTAAGTATATAGTATATAAGGACATTGCCCCCAGTGTGTAGAGCCTTGGAAGTTATAATTTTGACTTTCTTGTTGGTGAACTGTTCTGACTGTAATGTAATGCATTATCAATGTACTGGTTTTCTGATATTTTTTGTTTGTTTATTTGTTTTATAAGAATTAAACATAAGCTCATAGCTACTACCACTTGATTTGAAAGATGGAAGAACATGGGAAGACCTGTAAATCATATAAGAAAAAAGAGGCATAGAGGATACCAACAATCAGGTCCAGAAACTATCCAGAAAAAGGAGATATAATGGATCACTGCTGTAAAAGAAAGGCCTGCCTGACTGGCAGAATTTGAAACATAGTGTCCCATGTTTTTATGTGTGTGGACTAGAAATTGTCTAGTCAGCTTGGAAGTCGAAATCATTATACAATCAAAGCAGGCTTCCAATTCACAGTAAGTTTCCTGTCTCATCCTCCTGAATACCAGGATTTCAGGCATTAGCTACCACACACAACTCAGTGTGTCTGTCTGTCTGTCTGTCTGTCTGTCTGTCTGTCTGTCTGTCTGTCTATCATCTATTATAGGGAATGTACACATGCCACAGTGTGCATTTGGAAGTCACAGGACAGTTTGAAGGATTTCAGTTCTCCCACCTTTTTACTACATGGGTCCCAAGAGTCTAATACCCAGCATTAAGCTTGCCAGCTACTTCCTGAGCCTACTTACTGACCCATTGATGTGTTTTGATTTGTTCCCCCGGTGGCTAGCAAGGTTGATCATGTTTCATGAATTATTGTCAGTCACACTACTTTTGAAAGCTGCAATTCACTTGCCCATCTATTTTTGGGACTATTGGTTCATTTGGTGTTTAGTCATCTGTCAAAAAAATGACCAGCAAAAATTTCTCCCGTTCTATAGGCTGTCTCTTCCCTGTCTCATTTCCTTTAATGTATAGAAGCTAGAAGCATATTGGTTAATTCTTGCTAATAAAAATCTGAAAATTTATTCTTCTAAATGCAATGTGTAATAAAAGGCCATAAGCATTTATAGAGCAGTTTACCGAGATGTCTTTTTTCCATACCTTCTTTATGAGACATAAATATGACTAGAAAAAAAAGACAAATTTGGAAAACCAAACACTGGCCAATGTTTTGCTGATCAGGAAACCGAATAAAGCAAACATGTCAGTGAAGTAACACATTCACTTACAGACCATTCATATACTATAGAATTCCCTACATTTTTTCTTATTGTCTGATTATAGTAAATTCCTGGGTTCAATCACCTTAAAAGGGGAAAGACTTGTCTTGACTTGTCCTGAGGGCTTAGTTCATTACTGAATTGTCTCCATTACTGGGTCCAGTGACCATGCAGCACCTTATGACACAAGTATATGCCATAGGAGTTGCTCAACTCATAGCCAGGAGGTAAAAGAGCAAAAGGATAAAGGTTCACAATCCCATTTCCTGTCCTGGCAGATTATTGGTCTCATGCTGATCTTCTCTGAAATCCTGAGACACAGACTAATTAGAAAGACAATGCCACTAGCTTTGTCCACTGCTTTTTTATTTTTTATTTTTTAATCAGAAAATGAAGTTTGGAGTAAAGAGAGAAGGAATCATCTTCATGACTCCAGGTAGCATGAAAAAGGATGAGAAACCCTTTAGGAGAAAACACAAGAAAGAAAATTTGAGTTTCTTATTTCTATAACATTATTATTTTCTCCACAAAGTGTTTAAAACATTAATTTATGGGTATAAATTTACGTTCTTCATTTACAACTCTTTTATTAAAGACCAGCAGCAGCCACAATTGCCAAGTGACTGCAGGAAGCAGTTTCTCAAATAGATGAGAATGTCATTAAGATAAAAGTGTGGTAAATTCAATGGAATTTGTTTGTAAATTTCACTTGATAATGGACCACTCTGATAAAAAAAAATAGTGCCAGAAGTTTCCTGTAAATAAATGTTGACACTGGACATCTGAAATGCCATTGTACCTCCAAATACATTTCAAGTGTTCAGTGGAAGTAGTATTAGCCAATCATATCACAGAACTGGACAATGAAGATCACAAAGGTTTTTAAGGTATACAAAGAACACAAGATAGATAGATCTGGAAAACACCTTTAGGGGAGAAGGCCCTTTGTGCCCTATCATTAATGGGTAAACATTCTATGAATCATAATATAACCGTATTTTCCCAATCTAAATTTTAGTTTTCACCTGGAATATCCATAGAGAAAAAGAAATTAGGGGTAAGCATGGAACATGAAAAGATCTAGAAAAAAATAAATAAGAATAAGTAAGACATTTTCATGATTTTAAACTATCAGGAACTCAGAGAAAAAGGAGCTGTATGAGGGGGAAAGTCCTTGGATATCTATTCCAGTTGACTCAGTGCCTTGAGAATTTGCAGTGTGATGCCCAAGAGAAGTGTTCCTGATAAAAAAATGTTGAGGTATGTTTACATGTAAAACATTCAGAGATATAATTTTCCCTTCCTTGTGTGAAAATTAAATCACATATACTACGTTACATATAGACATATATAAAAGCAAGCTATTGGAAAACTAAACTGTCTGTATAACTAATATATCTGTATCTATATATTTATCTATCTATCTCTGCCTATCTATCTATCTATCTA